>NW_010197485.1:0-10133 GCF_000695765.1 Mesitornis unicolor | reverse complement strand
TCTTTCCATTGGGTGTTGCTATGATATTAAACAGATTACTACTGGAACTCAATGTATGCATACAGAAAGGAATGGCTAGGGCTTAAGGTTTCTGCCTATGTTGCTTTGCCCACTGTTCTATGCAAGCCAAGTCTGTTGTACTTCATGAAGTTGGTGGTGTGCTTCCCTAGTTGGTGTTGAGAGAAATTCTCAGTGACTACTTTTGAAAAAGAAATTCATGGAGTCCTCCAGCTTGCACTAAAAGTTTTATACCCTTTCATGAAGGTGATCTGACTAAAATTTATATGTATATTGCAGCATTCAATTACTGTACACAGTAGCTGTGCAGATGGCTCTCTTTTAATTAGAGTATTTAGTGCATCTTCTGCCTAAAGAATCAGGCAATGAATAAGGGGGAATTTAATGAAAGTACCAAAAAAGGAAATAGTTAAATGGATGTTATAAAGAAAAAAAAAAAACAAAAAACAAAAAACTTAGGACACAGTACTTGCAAAGATTTCCTTCTCATTGAAGGTACCTTTTCAGAAATCTGAGGGAGAAATCTTTGCAGATTTGTGGCCTCGGGGAGTTCTTGTCAAGCACTAAGAATCAGGCAACTGATCACTAAACTGGCACAGCTGATGGCCACATAGATGACAGCTGAAGATTTCAAAAGCAAGATACTGGAGGGAACTTGGCTTTCCATGTGGCATGGACACACCAATGAATGTCTCCTACTGCTATTGTCAGAAAATAGCAGGATTTAATTAAGTTAAACTACAAATGGTATAAGATCACTTCCTATATCCTTCTTAATCCTTCCTGTATTCCTTGAAATATCCTCAGTTACTGTAACAAGTAACACTAACTAGTAACTGTAAAGAATACAAAGTTACTACAAGCTGAAATCCTGGCTATTTTATAACCTATAACACAGCTGTTGATCTAGTTATATACCTAGCTTGTTAGAAAAGCACCAGCATTTACTTTTATGGCTTTGTTCTACTTGGTAAAAAATCATGAACAATATTTGCATTTAAAAGGAAAAGACACAGTAAGACAATGTGATGTTTATAGGTAATTAATTTTACTGCTGTCAAACATAAATGCTCGAATAATACAAACTTTGGCAAGGAAGAAGTTGCTATGGGTCATAAAGGATAGGTTTCAGCCAGGGATGTCATACACCCTCTTAGGAGGGCCAGTAATATAAGCCACTCTCAACACAAATACCAGCATTTCTGTATTCTAAATTCTTAAGCGAATTTTAGATTTCATAATGATGGCTAGACTTACCTGGTAGACCGGGTGGGGTTTTCAGATATTTGCCATTAAAATGTTGAATTACTACTTCACATTTTTCTGTAGACTCCATTCTGGAAAAGAGAAGAGAGTGGGATGGGGGTAGAGGCAATAAATGTTACTAGACTGTTATGAAAGCGCTCAGTCAGCAAAATCAAAATGCAAAAGGAGAGAAAAAGGACAAGCACAGATGCTCAGAGAAATCTGCAAAGCTGTTTGTGCTGATTTCTGCAGAGAAACTGGTTGAGCTCATTACAGTACAGTGTGACTTGCGAGGAGGACCTGCTACCCTCAAAGCCTGCAGGTGCGCTCCCGGCTGTGTGTGAGCTGCAGCAGTGTCAAGGAACACGTCCCCTTTTGGCTCCAGGGGATCACCCTGAACAAGGACGTTCTTTATGCTCTCACATGCTGCTCAGAAAGGCAAAGAACGCATTTCTAGACTCCTTGTGCACCCAAAACAACTCCAAATTGCATGGGGGAAAAAAAAAACCAAAAACAAACAACAAAGCAAACCACAACAAGAAAACAAAACAAGATTTGGAGAAGAAGCTGGAGGATTAAGCAACAATTATTAAGGATTGTAATGTTAAAAATATAACCTGCAAACACAGACTGCACAGAAAAACAGAAGACAATGCAAATGTGCCTATTACAACATAAAGTCAAATTTTGGGTGAAAACTGTAACTTGCATGTAAGGTGAAATGCATTACTGTTCATCTCATATGGCTCCAAGATAACTTTAGACTTAAGACACTAAAGCACTAACAGTGAATTGGTGCAGATATAATTGAAGGAACTGTAAAGAATACAAAAATACTAGTCAAAGCCCAAACCATGGTTATATCGCATTTGGGAATTCGCCATTCTTACAGGTCTTGTAAACCAGCTGTAGAGTAATCCAAAGCACAGATCAGTTTGCTACAGATTTGGTATAGAAACTTTGAAGAGAAGAAAAAGAAAAATGCAAATCTAATAAGCAAGCAAAAAGAAAATTCATAAAGCTTCTTTTTCTTAGGAAAAATTTTGTTTAAAAAACATGTTCAATGCTCCTTCAGTACACCAGCTCTTACCTTCAGGTACTGCAAAATAATTCCACTGACTTACTTCTCACCAGTCTAGATCTTTTTGAAATTAATTTATGCACCACCCTTCCTGTCACATAGAGTAGCTCACATAGAGTTCAAAGCAGCAGTTTGTCTGCCAGGATACAAGTTTGACATAGTCCAAAGGACCACCTCACCAACATGAAATAAAAGAACAAAAAAAAAATCCAGATTGCCTGATTAATTCTCTGAGGCAGTTAAAAGTCTTTTGCCACTTTGTTTTATGTGAAATCATTAAAAATTGTTCCTTCCAGGTTGTATCACTTCATATCATGTGGGCTGGGCCATTTCTACAAGCACAAAGACAGCAACTTAGATTGCTCACTTTGGCTTCATTCAGATTTAACTAAGCGAATGTCTGTGCTGAGCCTTTAGAGGCTCTTGTCTCTGAAAGAATAAATCCAATAAAAGTCTGTTTTCTGTAGCTGCAGGCGCTTAGTGTCAAACCACGTTATGTTGCACCACACAGCAGCGACAATTTCATTTTAATACATGGGGTACATTTTAACAAGCCAAAGCTGTCCCTGCAAAGAATGCAATATATAAGCTGCCAAGTGAAAGAGACTCGGCGCACTTCATGCATTTTATGTGGGAAGAGAATAAAAGTGAAACCCACAGTGTTCTGGGATAAAAAGGCCATCATTCGAATAGCACTCTGAAAAAGAATGTGCACATTTTCTTCTCAAGTTTCACAATTAACGGCTCTCAAATGCCATTGCTAGCTATCTGTAATCTGGCACACGCTTCGCTTGAAACCGACACTGGCATTATCGACTCCGTTTGAAAAGGTAGCACAATAGACAAAAGCTGTCTTTACACGTTCCCCTCAGATGTGCTGCCGAGCAACAACTGTGCCCAGCCCTCCTCTCCCCTATCCGAACCCCCAAGTCCTTTCTGCAATGTGCGCTTGTGGGGTAGACCTTCCACCCATGCTGAGGTGAGCCAGGCAACCGCTCACTAATCAGGCCTGCGTTTATCCCAGGGCCACCTCGGTATGAATTACAATTCTTGCTTGTCCACAATACCTGTTTTTTCTTAGAAATAACCCTTTCAAATTGAGTTCTTAAGGTTTGTTAGGTCACTGACTGACTGCAAATTAGGGGTACAGAGCAATCAGACACATTACTAAAATTGGCTGATACTTGTCATCACAAGACCTTGGTTTTAGTTTAGTTAAAACTGAGCAACATCAATCACTTAGATGGTAATTCCTATGGTGGGCACCTACCCATAATTTGAACCTATCTGCGCACTTTGATTCAGGCATTGCATTTTCTGTTCTTACTTGTTTTAGCCATAAAAATTAGCCATGCCTGGGAAAAGGCCCAGTAAAAATATTCTTTTCTTAGGTCCACAGTAATAAATTCTACCTATTTTTTATTCAAAAAGCTGTGGCAAACTTGGGGGAGATGGACAAAATGCACTTTTTTTTCATGAATTTATTCTTCTTGTCTGAGATAGAAATGTTTCAAAACGTTGGTTGAGACTGGTATTTTAAGAAAAATATCATTAACAGGGATGTTACACGTTAAAAGTTAGCCTCCAGAGGACAGGTTTTCTACAAAAGAATGTCATCAGAGCACAGGTAAACTTGGGGGAAGAGCACTCTTAAATCCATTTCTTTGAGCGCTGGGTTTTTTTTCATAACTGATAGAACAAAAATGTGGCAAATTATAATATTCTGGAGAAAAGCTGAAGATCTTAGATGCTTCAAAACTTTCTATTGACAGATACAGAAAGGGCAGGACATCAGCTTCACATGGTAATAGAACTTCACCTCAAATCAGATAATTCACGAAGTATAATTTTCAAATTCCCTTCAACTGTATGTTTTTAGTGCTGATCCTAGATAATAATTCATGTTCATATTTGGAGATAACTACAATGCATCTGAGTATTATATTGTTTCAGGAAATGCACTGCAGAAAAAAAATAGCAAAGTCGTAGGCCAGATTCTCACGATGTTTAAAGTACAGAAAATGATCTAAAACAAAGAAGCTAACGAAACTATAAGACTTTCTTTTCACCTGTGTCTGTATGCCTCCAGGTTGTGGAAACTAAGCTGTAAAGTTCCCAAATACAATATGAGTAACTAAACTGTCTACATCCTATCAAATTGGAAAGGAAGTGCATTTTTAAAAATCTCTTTTTATGATTTTTTTTTTCCTAGCCATCATTTGCAAATTTAAGATATTTCAGTATGATTAATAAAATAACAGCAAAAAAGGGAATGCTTGAGCAAGTGTTATTACCAACTAATTTGATGTTCATATCTCACTATTAAATACTTACTTTACATAATTTAAAAAATGTATATTAATCTCTCTACAGACCATAGTGACTCCAAAGCAGTCATTATGTGTTGTTAAGTACTAGGGAAGGTTTACTATGAAAAAAAAAGAAAAACGAAAAGGAATTTATTTTAAATTTAAAGCTCTTACATTATTATTATAAAGATTGATGCAGTGTCAAGAAACAACTGAATAAAATTTACATCCAAGGAATAACATGATGATTACATAATTATTACATAAGAAATATTCAGTACCATGTAATTACCAATTACTGGTAAAATGTGGGTTTGGTTTACATGTACCCTATCATCACTTTGTTTAATAATAATAATGTAAATTAGAATCAGGACTATATTTTTTTTTATCAAGAGTAACTATTTAAATGGTTACTACCACATTTATGCTATGATCAGCAGATGAATGCTGCTGTTTTCTTAGATTTGTAAGAGCAGGAATAATAAATATTGAAGGGCAATGTTTCTTTACTATTAAGGTATTTTGCAAAGATGGAAATAGGTAAGTAGTAGCAATATTATACAACAAAGAAGCTCAAAGAACTGAAGCCATAGTTAGAATACAGACTGAAGTTGTGACAAGAACCAGAGAAATTTGAAAGATAAATTAGGCAGAAACATTTAACTGCAAGGAAGACGATCCACTGACAAACAGTAGACAGAAAAGAGGTGGTGCTTCTTTTTCTGGTTGATGACTTCAAATCACTTCTGAAAGTTGTATTTTAGTAAAAGACAAGTATTATCTGTATATTAGGTAACTGAGAGTATTTCAGCTGCTTGTGATATAAAAGAGGTCAGAGAAAATGATCTTCAGGTCTTAAATACTCTACAAGATATGTTTGACTAGTAGAGGTTTCATAGCACCTCCTTATGTTCTACCCTTCATCCTTCTGTGGCAACACATTCACTAATTTCTTTGTTTTGCTAATTTAACTCCAGGCATTTTAAGACCTTGATATGGTTGGAATCTGTGATTTTCTTCTCTCCTATAACTGGCTGAGGTATCTTAAGTCTCCCACTTTTCAGCTGGTAAGATATTGCTTCAAGATGTATGTGCTTTTTTTTTTGAACGCATTTTATGCTGGAAAAATTGTTCCTCTTGTCATTTACAGCCTAGGAAAAGATATTAATTTTGACAAGTTCTCCTCATTTCTTATAAATTATATCTTTTTCCAATGTGTCTTGCCTGTACATTCTTCATCCTTAGTCCTGTCTGCATGAAGAACAAGAAATTATTTACTATCTGAAATGGCTAGACAAAATGTACAGAAAGCACTGCAGTGAGGACAGGATAGGACCCTCTTCTTTGGGGATATGGTCTGTACCATACCTTGCAGCATGACCCATTATGCCAAGGTGACCATTTTGAGCTGCCTGAGTATCTCTGCACAGAGACAAAGTGGTAACCATAGAGAAACCTCTGAAGAAATCCAATATAACCAAATGTCATCTGTGTTATCCTGAAAACACCTGAAAGATGCACAGCATCCTTTGAGGAAAAGAACATACAAAGTAAAAGGCTTGGCTCTCTCATCTTGCTTCAGCAGAAACTGGAGCACTTCCACAGCTACTGAAATCTGTGTAAAACTTCTAAAAATAGAATAATGATCCTATTGGAGCTCAGTATCTTGTTGCCCATTTTATGTTATTCCCTTTCAGTTCCTGAGTTGAACACTGTTTCCAGAGGCTAAATTTAAGACATATAAAACACAGACAAGCAGGAGATAAGTTTAATAAAAACATGTGGAGGCAGAGGAGAGCTTCCTCTTGAAGGCTCTTCCAAAAGAACAAGGTAGGGAAAAGACAAGGATGGAGCCCAAACTCCCAATCGCAAAATGGGTAAATGCCCAACTACAGACTCCCCCCAGCTCTGTCACAAAAGGATGAAAGTATCTCCTTGCTATATCCTTTTGCTCTGAGATGATAGAGACAGCTAATTGACAATCTCTTCACTTTGGTCATTTGCTGGGTACAACATCCTAACATTGTTTTATGACAGCTTGTGTTGGACAACTTCTCTCACATTACTGGAAAAGAATAGTATGAACACAGCCATTTCCACCTAGACCCAGGCTGATTTATGCTACTGTCTTCACAGACGCAGGTTAAGTATTATACTGGTGCCCGCCAGCAGTGCAATACTTGACTGTCTGACTGTCAGCATTTCCATCATAAATTTCTGTTTTCAGAGGCTTATGGCTTCGTTGTAAAATGTCGCTTAAGGGGTGAATCTTGCAAGGTCATTTTAAGTTACAAGACAGCAAACAAAATAAAAAAAGTTAGTGGTTTCTAACTCTTTCTTTGCACTTTATCATTTATAAGGACCTATAAAATGATTGCTCCACTGTCAAGCTGAGTGTGGTACACATATGTATGGTATTATTAATACTCCTATCTCTATAGGGATGATACTCAAATAATACTTAAATGCTATTTTAGTGTGGGTTTATAAAATGCAGTTTTTAATTCATTGATTGAGTGGTATCACTAAGTCCCTCCTCAAGGTATATCCCAATGCCTCCTTGTCCTCGTTTCCATGTCCCAAGGAGTCCTTCAATTAAACTTACAGTACGTCAGGACTGGATTATAAAAATTGCCCAGCCAAACTATCTGATGGCTCCTAACTCTCCTTGTTCCTCCCTCTTCACCTTTAAGGGCTTCATTTATCCATTTTCCTATTATGGAGTCCCACTGATATTTGTCCCAGGATCTTGCCCTACCTGTTCCTCTCTGGAGTTTGCTTCTCCCTGAAAGTGCAGCTCCATGCCTGGCAATTTTCTTAGGGATGTACTGAGTATATCAAAATTTGTTTCAGGTTGTAATGCCAGATGGAAACATGAGGGTCTCAGAGATACAGACTTCCCCAGCACCCTGCAGTGATGCTGTGAGCCCCTTTCAGAGAGGCCCTTCAATGGAAATTTATCACCACAGGCATTGGAATACTTTACAGATAACCACACAACGTCTTCGGGGCATATTTGAGACTTCCAGTTTAATCTGAGATACCCAATTATAAAGCGATTTCCTGTGTAAGATGTAGGATGTGACAGATCATTCTTCCGACTGAAAGTAGGAATGATCCTCATAATATCTAAGCCTGCAGTACCATCCCAGATGATGGATTTGTTCAAGCTAAATTTTTAGCACCTTTACAACTCCCTTCAATTAAACCCTTGAATAAGGAAGAACAAATCATTTCTCCTCTTCACAAATGCATCCTTAAAACTGCCTGGATGTGCTCTATCCCCTGGTGCTGCTGACACTTCTCTGCCTCTGGAGCAGCAGCATCACTGATCCTCAGAAATCTCCCTTTAAATACTTCCCCTTTCATTTAGCAAAACAGCACTGCTTTGGCTCCACTCTGATTATGTTACTTCTTTATCTTCTCCCACCTTAACACCTGGAACTCTTTATGGACCTGTGGAAAGCCAGGTCTTCAAGCATATACAGTTATTTCTTCATAAGTGACAACACATCTTCAGGATGAAGTTAACTATTTCCCTCCATGCTCTCAGTACCTTCTCCTATCCAGTAATTCCAGTCTCCCTCAAAGACCTTCTCACTTACTATCTCTGCTCTACTTTGCAGTCACACAATCACCAACATTGCTAATGTCCTGTCTGCAAAACTCAAATAATAAGTGATCAGCTTTAAAATTATATCTCAAAAAAAGTCTTCAAATCCAGTTTATGTGGCTTTTTTTCCCTTTTTTTAATTCCTTTTTGAGGATGAAGGACTATGCTTTGTTCTAAGCTTTGAAGAATCCACTTAGACTTTCCATATGAAAGATCAGATACTGAAGTCATTAGATGTCTCCCAGGAACAGTTTTAAGAGAAACACCTACAATTTTAAGCCTTGTGATGAAATCCTGTGCAAGGGCAATGCTGCGTCATTCCCTTTCCACATTCAATCTTACAACAGGCTGAACTCAAAGCTTCTCATTTGCGCTGCCTCCTTTTTCCAATTCCCTGCTTCTGGTAGGTATTTCTTCCCCCTTAATTTCTCTCTCCGCTATATGATAGGCTGTGCTTAGTCCCAGCTTCTGCTTGCCAGTGTCAGCAGAAACCCACGCTGCCAGATGACACCAGCAACATGAGCCCTGCAGAATGCCAGCTCCCACTGAGACCCTGGAGCCAGGTAGCATAGCTTTGAAGTACAAAGCATGGGCAAGCAGTGAGGCAGAGGTGGGTGCCCAGAGGTTACAGCAATTCTCTTTCAACAGGGTGGCCTTCTGTTGAGCCACAGTCGGAGTCTAAAGCTTCCCTTCTCTGGCCCCTTGCTCAAATCTCTCCTCAAAATCTCCCCTGGGGCATACCTATGCACAGTTGGGATCAAGCCACAGTGAAATGCTCTGGGAAGTTTCATGAAAATCTGTTCAGTAGCTTTTAAGGGATGCAAAAGAGAGGAAATACTTCCACAGCTTAATAAAAGAGAGCTAGCTTTGTACACGCATACTTTAAAGGAGGCTGAACTCTAATGTGGCCAGACATTACTTAGATAATTTTTATCCAAGAACATTTGAAGTTAGTTGGGTTATAAATGATTAAGTAGCCACCTGCAGCACTATGAAACTGCTAATCATACCCATTTAGGAGAAAAATCTGACAATGGCTGTCTACTGTAAGTCTTCACTTCCGACTGCTTTCTGAATATACTTATTTTGAGATTGGCTATTCACATAATTGAGCAAAATCAAAAAGTGATTTTTAATCATTATAGAGCTTAATTAATAACTTTGAAACATCATATTTCAAAATTGCTGGATGCTGCATCATTTTAGCATATGCAAAATTAACATTTTCTCCTGTGCTTCTGTGGCTCAGTTAAGAGTTACACGAAGCAGCAGGGCACATTCCACAAGCAGGCAAGGAATACTGTGATAAAAGGCCCCAGGTCAGGAGGTATAATAGCCAGGATCACCACATGTGTTGCTGATCTGAACTGCTGAAATCTTATCTGGACTGAAATTCAGCTGTTGGCCCCTACCTGTACAGCACTTATACTCACTCAGCGTGTGCTCACACTGTAGGTATGCTAGAATGAAACCTTCATGACTACAAGCAAAGCCAAACAAATTCATCTATTTGGATTGACATGCCAGAAAAAGATACCAAATAGCACTTTATTATGAAAAGAACGTCAGGTGGTCATGTATTAGTCAAAGCTTGTATTGATAATTCTGCAAAGACAAGAGTCAGCATTCAAGTGTGGTTCTGAATTCTTGGATTAACTCTGGCCTTATTCAAGACAATAGGAGATCTGCTGTATACTTTGATGGAGCAAAGGTTATCCCTCTGTTGTTCGCATGGTGAATTACACAACCTTCATGTTAGATGACAACAGGTTTCTTGAAATATGTTACATAAACGTTTCCACAAAGTCAATTTTTAAAAATGCAAGTCTATCCATGAGGCCTCCCATCCCTCTAGGGTGAAATC
>NW_010197484.1:15756-33164 GCF_000695765.1 Mesitornis unicolor | reverse complement strand
AGTAGTAATAGTAGTAGTAGTAGTAGTAATATCATTTATGTTTTAGAACAACTTCATCTTGATATCTGAAGCAGATCAGAGATACAATGTTTTCAGAGAATACATCCCAGATAATGTACAGAGCATTACTTCTTGACAGAAAAAGTATTACTAATTTCAAGGGACAATAACTTTCATCATCTTTTGGTGTTTTCACTCATGATAATTTAACTACTATTAATAAAATACTTGATCTTTCCAAGCAAATGTCTTGCCTTTTGTGATCCTAATTTCATTTAACATTACTAGAATGTGCATGAGTCTCTTGGTGCCATGACTTAACCATAAGTGAAAACCTATTGCAAAAGGGATTTCACAGCATTTCAACACATTGTACATCCTGCAGTTTTAAGTCCTGCTAGGCTTGCCAAAAAGAAGGGATAGTGACAACATTGGTCACATCCCAGGGGAAAGAAGTGCAGTTTGTTTTGAACACCGAATTCTATGGCTCACAAGCAGATGCTGACACCAGCCAACAGCAGTTCAAAAGTTATTTTCAGTTTGAGAAAGTAAGAGGGATCACTATAATGCAACACGGCAGAGTTTCTTTAGTAACACAAAGTATTAAAATTCACCTTTCACCTTGAACAAATTTTAAAGGAAAGGATAGGAATAACTTCATAACAATTTTCCCATTCAAAAATAATATTCAGTATGTAAGTTAAACTTCAGCTGTAGAAGGTCACATCAGAACAGTCGGAAACTACCAACAATGAAATTGGTTACAATATCTAGTTCACTGTTACATAAAATGCATTTACTGTATAATAGCTAAGGAATGCATGTAATTTAAAGAGGGCTCCTGTAGCAATCACATAGACTGAACATATGCAGTATAATAAGTCTCAAATTCATTGCATTTACTGTAGAGTGCAAAAGCTTTTTTCTGTCCATTGAGAGCCCCCTGCTTAGCAAGAAAGTCAGACTGTCACATTATTATATTAAATCAAATCAAATCATGAATGCCAATCAGAAGAAGTATTCCTTTTGATTTTCATTGCCTGTGTTTTGCATGCTGAGCTCACTTTTCAGTGCAGATTCAGCACTGTCTTCATTTTCAGATCCTTTTGCCTCATTTTTTGTGTATATGCCTTTTTTTTTATAAATGCGTATGGCTATGGCAGTGATGCAAAGTAGGATGAATATCACAACTGCTATCACACCTAGGAGAAGAAGAGAGAAAAAAAGTAAAGAGAAAGGATAGACAAATAATAACTCATGGGACAGAGAGTGGGACAAAAAAGAAATTACTAAATCACATACTAGAGGGGATTGCCACAAAGCTCAAGAAATAAGATGCCATAGCTGCTTTTAAACCAGAAACAGCACTGTACAAGCTTCACAGTTTTGTAATTTTGCATACGAGTAATAAAAAAAAAAAAAGAAATCCACAGAATGCTACAATTTTTGAAACTTTTGAATGGAAGACCAGTAGCAGCCTTAGGGTACTGTAAATAAGAGGGTGTCTTTTCCTCTTTCACCATCAGCCCCTAGATCTCTGCCAGACTGAGAAGTTAAGCCACTGCAGATTTGATGAGGAACTGTGCACAGAGCATTACTTCTTGACAGAAAAAGTATTACTAATTTCAAGGATCTTTCCTGGCAGACAATGAGATGGCACAAAGGGCAGTATTATTACTTTCTCCTTTTCCCTAACTCCTACGAGTATTGGACAAAGTACTCTCCCTTTCCTCAGTCACTTATGTCACTCAGGACCCTTTTTTTATACCACATGTCATCAGAACGGAAGGGGATATGCTTCCCATCATCAACTTTTACCTGCCAATCAGCAATCCTGTCACTGCTCCACCTCTGGGGAAGGAATCTGGAGAGTAGAGGCAGGGCAGAACAAGGTGAGGACAAAGGTACCAATCTGGAATTCTGGACCAGGTCCTCTATCAGCTCTGCCTGTGTACACCACAAAGTCCAAGCCTCAGATCCTTTGCAGTAAAAATGGTTGCACAGAATTAGCCCCATTTATATCCAACACTGCACACAAATTAGTTCAGATCACAGACTACTGGTGCTGACTAAACAATACAGTTAGTGAGGAGACTTCATAGAAGAAAATATAAAACAGTGTATCACAGGGGCTCCAGTGGAAATTGGCCAGTGTTTATAGCCACCTATCATCAGGCCAAATGGGGCAGAAATTTTAATGTTTTTTTCAGCCTCATGGAAGAAAATCGCCACTGAACTGCCTTTGGTACATCATAACAGCATGGAGAAGTTCTAATTATCTACATTAGCAAGGGCTCACATTTCTCTAACTGCATCGTTGTAATGAAGAGACACTGGTTAAAATACTAAAATCAAAGCTCACTATATTTTCAGGGTGGAATAACATAGGTTTGACTCCCTCTCTTCAGGTTTGTGGCAATTGTTCTGACATCCTAAGTGTGTTTTTACATTTCATGACTACATGACCTTGCTTTCATAAGTAAGCAAGCTCTCTGCCTACACAGGTGATAGTAAGCAAGCTTCCTTTTCTAACAGATTTTAAAGCCCCGTTTGTTAAGGTAACATCATCCTCAGTACAGCCACAAGCATTATGGTGTTCTACCTGATCAGTTAGAATGTGAAGTGGAAGGAGCACAAGCTTTATACAGGGGACTCACTGGGTACCATATGTGCCACATGACTTACACATATGAGACTAAAGTGAATATGCAGTTGTTACTAGGTCATGCTGCTCTGCAGCAGATTATGAAGAGTAAGAAAAGGGACACTTTTCACAGAGATAAGCATGACTTTACAGACTTCCAGCCTATCTCCTCTCTTCTCATTCATCCTTTCATGATGCTCTCAGGTCCTCAAGTTCATGATTCAGCATGATTGGGAAAAGGTTGAATTTGAGAAGAAATGAAACAAAAGGGAAACAGAAGGTGCTTGTCAAAAAGGTAGAAAGCAAAACTGGGTTGGAGAGAGGAAAAAAGTACAAAACAGTCTGGGAAACAATTGTAATGCAGTAGCTCTGCTGTACTAGAGAAAGGAACAATCTGCTGCATAATTTGCCTAATGCTGCAAGAAAAATAAATATACATAGCGCCTTAAAGCTGTAAATATAAGCAGACTATCCAAAATTACGCACTTGTAATTTTTTTCATTCTTTAACATGAGCAGCCATCCTTAATGGTAGGAATATAAACTTTCTTGTATGGTAACTTCTTCTCTGGAAAAGATTCTATAATCTGAGTAAATCTTGTTCTTATTTAGATTAAACAGAACAGTCATTCCCTTGTTTCGCAGTCATAGTACATGTCACCTATCAGGGCTTATCTATAAACTTGCCTTGTCTGAGGTTGAATTGGTATAATTTTCAGTTTTATTAATTTACTTAGATTAAACTTTACTGAGTGTTGCTTTATTTTGACTTTAAAACAACCATATTAAGCAGTAGAAAAATTGTAAGTATATATTTCCAAATGTATTTAATAACAATAAAATTGTGCTGTTGTTATCTTAAAAAGAATATAAGTACTGTAATTGAAAGTTCAAAAATCACTTCGTTGTTAGTATACTTATTAATATCCAGCCACACTAAATTACCTAGCACATAAAGTACAGGTACTTATGTAAAATAATACTTATCTTTTGAAACAGCAAAGTAATTTTTGACAGAGTTAGACAGAAGATCTCAGAAGCTGTATTTTTAAATTCTGATCTCACTGAACTCAGTGGTAAAATTCTCAAAGTTTGTGTATATAAAAATATACAGACATAAGTATCACTTCATAGCAAGGAAGATTCTGGGTTTTATTGCCTCTTATTTTAGTATCTTTAGCACTATCATGTTAAAGGTCACTGACCGTGCAGTGTGCTGTTGACCATAGCAGATATCGTTATTTAAATGGCAGACACACAGGTCACTGCAGGTTCTTATTTTAACTCCACCTTCCATAGACCTAAATGCTTTTATCCTCAGTGAGAAGCCTTGGCAGCTTTATTCTACTAAATCCCACTATGTTGTTTGTCTGCTGAAGCTTTTAAAACCCATAGAAAGGAAAGCTATTCAGAATTTAAAAGGTGGAAGGGATGACCTTTCCCTTCCTTGCCCTCTTTCTGTTGAATTAACTAATGGAAATTGAAGCAGTGAAATATACTGGAAAAATAGTGCGTTCATGAGTGAAAACAAGTTTCCTTCTCCCACCTCCTGCCAAGAGAAGAAATATCACTGGGAATTCTCACAGAGGAAGACTGTCACAGAAGACAATATAATTCCTCTAAAGAAGAAAACCAAACTGACATAGCCATTTGCTCCAATATCAATAACAGGAATTTAAATTCTCCAGAGGGTCCTCAAGTGCCTAACTCTCCCTATTAAGGCTCACTTGAGTACTCTTCATTTCTGCTAAAGAGACAGAACTGTAGGTTTACCCACTACATCAGAGATGGATCTTGACTTCAAGTCAGTCAAAAAGACACAGTAATGGAAAGTACACATCCTGATTATCAGTCCTGTACTTTAAACACAAGATACATAACTTAAGGTCTATGGCATATTTGTTTTGATAGGCCAGTGAAGTAAAGGGACTGTAACTTTAGGAGCAATTGAACTCTACATCATCCTTTCTCTATTCCTCTGTTAAAAATAAATGTTTTGAAAAAAGTTTGTGGATGATCATTTGGAGTTCTATTGGAACTGATAAAAGTTGAGAAAAGAAATAGTGAGAAGATAGAGCAGAAATGGTATTTCAAAACAAGAGTACTTATATTTTATTGTTATTATTTTAACATGGATCTTATTTTTGAGCTGTTAATTAACGCAAGTGGCATTCTGTTCAAGAGTACGCTGCTTTCCAAATGTAAAACCAGAATGAAACTTACATCAGTCTGTCAAAGGATTGTTTCAAGCACTGTTAGAACTCATTTTATCAAGAAAAATCTGTGTTGCTCAGACATACTAAAGAAGATTTTGAACTTGACTGTGTAGCAAAATGTCATTTTTTGGCATAGTCAAGGAGCAAAGATTGTTCTTTCTTAAACTTATGTTACTTTTCACAGCATATCCAAGCACTTTTTTAAGCCATAGACACTAGTATTAGGAAGGTTGGAAACCTGCTCTTGGTAACTTGTGTTTCAGTAGAACGTCTCAATGCATGGAACACTTATGGCTTAATTTTATGTAAAGAAAATATGAGAGCTATTGATCCCATTTTAAAACAATGTTTAATTTTTGTCTGTCTACTACTTGTAATAACATGAAGCCTTTATATTAGTTTCCTTATACACACAAAACTAAACTGATTTCACTTCAACATTGAAAGACTCATAGTTATTAGAAAAAAAAGTTTCCTGTGGAGTTTTTATAGTACTTATTACCTCCAATAATTGCAGAGTCACTTCTGATTGTATTAGCTAAGGGCTCTCCCTCATCTATTGGTCCAGAGTGATCTGAAGCAGAAAAAAGTGTAAAGTGACAAACAAATAGAAGAAGGGTTTTCAAGAAATTCTCACATGGTTACAGCTCATGTATAGTATGGCACAGTGACAGTAGTATGGGTCTATATGCATGCAAAGAAAATCAGTGATACAGATTATACTTTGCAGAGTTAAAGAGAAAAATATAAACATTCAGAGGAAAAGAGAAAGACTAGAGAAAAAGAAGTAAGCATGTATAAAAGAAAATTATTTTTCAAACTACTTGTGGGATGGTAACACATAAGGAAAAAAAAAAAGAGTTGTGATTCGTGTCATGATTACTCTATTTAGATTTTGCTTCAGAGATCAGAACAAGTGATAGCCATATGCTACCTGCAAATGAATTGGTTGTTTCACTTGATGTTGACTCAGCTCCAGCTAAAGTACCACAGTTGGATTCAGTGAAGCGTCCCTTTACAATGACGGGGGCTGAGCTGCTGTGGTGCAGTGCAGCCTTCAAAGGAGCAATGTGGTTGAACTGCACTGAAGAGAGACATCCAGTAAACCCCTGAGAGTTTGCCTTCGAAGTCTCCTCATCTACATTGCTGTTTTCTGTGAATCAAAAGGAACAGAACACAATTAATCATAGTGCATATGTACAAAATAAAGTGGCAGAAGAATAAATGAATAATTAACCTGTGTTCCTCTGAGTATATTCGAGTTACAGCAACGTATGTAGAGTCACTGAATCTCTTTCTTGTCTGTCTTTAATGAAAAGACAGTCAGATACATTCAATCATTTTATTTAAACAGATGACAATTGCTAGTCTGCTGAGGGAAATGTTTTTAACTTACTATAGCAAGTACCAAAGCAAAAAGATTCAAATGTAAGTAAAATATTTAGTTTAAAATGCAACAACTTTCCATTCAGTGAAAAGGTAAGTACAAAACAAGCATTCATGAAAAATAAAGGTTTTATTAGATTTCTTCTCATAAATATGTATATTATTGGATCATATTCTTTCCACAAGTTCATAATTCTACTCCATCCCATCACCATCAGGTCTGTCAAAACAAAAACTCTATGAAGATCCTGGAAATCCATGAAGATATTTTCTGTAAAAATTCTAAAAAATAAATGTTTTTCCAATTTACTATACATTTTAAATATAATGCCATGACCTTCCCCACTTTCTTGAGCTGCTTTTCTGAATGTATATACCCTGTCAGAGTTCTTTATTTATTCACCAGCTAATGCTCACAAGTGCACTCACTACTCTGGAAATGGAAAACAGTTTATTTACTTTAACAGTTCTAATTTAAATAAAATCTCTGGAAATACTAATTAATCAAAGAGGACTCTTTAGGAAGCAATTTTTCAAGTTTTGTGCAAATAAAATGAAAATTTAATATCACTAATTTTCATCTCTGACTGGTCCTAGAAACCATGAATTTACTTGTGATCTTTACAGTGGCTAACATAGCAATTTTAAATACTAAAGTACAATGAATTCCTCAATACAGTAGTGAAAATTAGTTAACAATGAAAACTTAGCTAACGTATTTTTGTTGAATGTTGCAAAATATCACAGCAGCTACTTTCCTCAGCTACTGTCTGCTTTTTGCAATGATGATGTAATATTAGATAGATGGATGTCAGCCAAGAGTCTGCTCACCTACACTGATGGATTACATAAAATGTTGGATGTTTAACTGCCTCTATTCTCTCTGTAGCATATACTGCTTCTCATGATTACCTCACCACCCTGAAGGATCTGCTAGATCTGGATGTCTTAAGGAAAAGACTAATCTGAGGTGCAAAAAAAAAGAAGTCTAGAAATCTTTATGATAAATATATGTATCTCTATAAGTAGGACTGAAATCCTCAAGAGTGAAGTGTTTTCTAGTGTTTTTTAGTTTCTTATATAAACCATTTTGTAAACATTGTATGTGTGTAATATGAAAGGAAATTAGATATTTTAAATCTTTATAGTTCACCTCACTCATTAATTAGATATTGCTAGGATAAAGTATAACTTTTTATTATATTAAGCAGTATTGCTGATAAAAGTGATATGTTTTAGGGAAAAAACAAACCCGTCTCTGCTTTAGTGCTTAAGTAAAATTTAACTGACTAAAAATGACACACACACACATCCTCAACTTATCAGAGACTTTATTTTATAGTAAACTGCACTTATGCATTCTTAAGCATCTTTGTAGCAACTCATTTGCTAAATGTATTCAAATATTTTCAGCAGACAAAATTACTCCACCTACATTTTCTTCTAAAAAAACTCCACAGAACCAAAAAAACAAAACACAAAATTGGTGACCTTCTTTCTTGAGTTCTACTTCAACCTTCTTTCATCTGTGCAACAATACTGAAACTCAACAGACATACAGAACATTTTGAGATAAGAATGCTGCAGCTAAAAGACTAGCTTTGATCTTTCCGCTTTTATGGTGTTGAAGACTGCAAAATTTTTCATGTTTTCGTACAATCTTATCTTGTCTCAAAATTAGTCAGGTCCATAATACATTAAGTTTACTATGGGCTCAGAGGTTGGGCTTAAAGTCTTATAGTAAATTGGGTTGCAACAGGCTGATGGCCAGTCACCAGTAGGGTTCTCCAGGGCTCAGTTTTAGGGTGAGTTTTCTTTAATATTTTTATAAATTATCTGAATGCAGAGGTCAAATGTATATTAAATAAGTTTGCCAATGATAATAAACTAAGAGGATCTATGGATCCCCTTAAAGGTAAAGAGGCCTTACAGAGAGATGTGGATAGACTAGAGTGCTGGGTAGTCACCAACTGAATGAAATTTAAGAAAAGCAAGTGCCAGATTCTCCACCTGGGATGGAGTGATGATGGTTATACACACGGACTGGCAGAGACTGAAGAGCAGCCCTACAGATCAGGGGATCTGAACCAACAGCATGCTCTGGCGGCCAAAAGGGCCAACCACTTTCCTGGCGTGCATCAAGCTTCGTGGAGGAGGTGCTGATTTAATTTCTCTGATAACCAGTGCTAGGAGGGACATGAGGAAATGGAATTAAGCTGCATCAGAGGAAGTTCAGACTGAACATTAGGAAAAGTTTCTTCACTGAAAGGCTAGTTGGTCACTGGAACAGGATCCTCAGAGAAGTGGTCAAGGCATCAAGCCTCTCAGAGTTCAAAGAGTGTCTGGATGACACTCTTAGTCATATGGTTTAGTTTTAGGTAGTCCTGTGGGAAGGAGAGATTTGGACATAGTGATCCTTACAGGTCACTTCCATCTTGAAATATTATATGATTCTATGATTCTATGAGTCTCACATTCATGCAAAACGCATGTGTTGGTATGAAAATGTTACTATGGTCAGGCTTTTTTCATTAAAAGTCCTTATTACAGTTAAAACTGTACACATCTGTACACCCACTGATTTCAGTTGAATCATATAGGTTTAGTTGGTTGGGTTTTTTTCCTCATGGTTAATATGTGAACACATAAATGTTCCTATGCTGGTTTTTGTTTTTGTTTTTGTTTTTGTTTTTGTTTTTGTTTTTGTCTTTGTTTTTGTTTTTGTTTTTAATGTGAAGAAGCAACATTATTTTACTGAAGTTTACTTATGATTCAGATTGAAATGAATACGAGCAGATAAATTACTAGAAAATATATCATTAAGCAATTATATTTCTGATTCTTGTACATGAAAGTATACCCTTTAAAACATTTCAAAATGGTCTAGGTCCCTTTTCCTTAATTTGTTATGTGTTTGAGCAGTTTACTACTGATAAAAATGCCTGTAAAGAAAGCAATTTGATCGATAGGAAGTAATAAATAGTATTGAGGGTTTTTGGAACTTTTTCAAAAATACAAATGCAGCAGTCAGGAGTCACAAGCAGGTGTTATTTGTGGAATTGTCATTTGCCACACTGCTGAGACTGAGAAAAAAAACCCTTAAAATAAAACATCAGAAGGCAGATATTTTGCCAACAGAATTGTTTCATCAAATTAAAGTATCTCTATTAAATCACTGAATACTGATTTTTTAAATAGTGCTATTTTGTCCAAGATTGTAAGTCTGTGGAAACTTTCTTTTTCCATAAGTAATTCTCCTGAGAAGCTTCTGTGTTGGAAGTAAACCTTCAAAAGCTTGCCTGACTTAATTAAAAATAAGATGAAAAAAAAATTTAAGAAGTTTCATATACATTTGCTGGAGTAAAATTACATGTACTTTGAATTCTAGGAGCTGAATAAAATGTGTATTTTACACTAAAATACTTATATTAAAGGATTTTCTAAACCAACTTTAAAAGATTTAATTTTACTACCTTATTACTATATCAATTCCCAAATTCATATAATACAAAAAGCTGCATAAAGAGAAATTGACACTTTTAAAGTAACTATTATTCTGGATGTGATACATTGAAATATTTTTTGGGGATTACTCGGGCATTATTGTCTTAAAAGGCTGATTTTCAAATTAACAATTAGAATTATGACCATATTTTTACTTATTAATGGAGCATAGTGGAAGTTTTTAAATTCCATCATTTCTTTATCAATAAAACTGTAATAATCATAGCTCTTAAGCAAGCTGTGCGATTATTTATCCTCAAAGATATTTCCATAAAGATAGAACTAAATTATACAGTCTTGTAATTTCAAAGGCAAATAAAGCAACATAAGAAAGGAAAATTCGAGTACAAATACAATGGAATAGTTTGCATACACAGAAATTTTATTTCAAATGTGGGTACAAATATTTTACTGGCTTAATTTAGGCCTTCTTACTGGAACTGATTTGTGTCTCTGTGTGTATATATGTGCGTGTGGTTGTGTGTGCGCAAACACATATATGTGACAGAAAGCCTTAAGCTCTAATTTTTATTTAGAATAGAGTAGAAAACTAATTTTGTACACTTTTTTTTTCTATTTACGTCATTTGAATGTAAACAGAAGTCAGACATAAGCTGGTGGAGACTTACTGCCTACCACCTGGTGACATGATGGACTATTTAAGATGTTTTGCTTGTCGGTAGGAGATTCTTAGGAAAAACATAGCAGTGTTTTCTACTGTTATAGCCAGGACAGTTTATCTGGGTCTATTACATTGGTAGAAACATTGATTTACCAAAGCTGTTACATTATTCCCAAAGGTACTATATGAAAAGCGGTAGATATATGGATCCTGGAGGGGTGCTTCAGGTACGTAATAAAAAATTCCTCAAAACTAAACCACATACAAATGAATGAGAAAAAAACCCACTTTGATCATCTGCTTTAGGATAAGTACTCTATAAAACACATAAATATATCCCATAAACTGGGAGAGCAAGGTAAAGTAATATATTGTCTATATTAAGTTGAGATGAAATCTTGATTTCTTCTTTGTCACTATGCTCATTCTTAGCTGCAATAGAGTTAATTTTCCTTTATCGTAGTCTGGGATAGAGTTAATTTTCTTCATAGCAGCTATTATGAGACTATGTTTTGAATTCATGCTGAGAATAGTATGATAGCACAAAGATGTTCTTGTCGTTCGCAGGCAGTTTACATTAAGACAAGGACTTTTGTTGGTGCCTCATGCTGTCCCTGTCATAGCCATGACAGCTAATCTAAACTAAGCAGAGAGATACCCTATGCCATTAGATATGTTATATATATAAACTGGCGGGAGTCAGTCGGGAGATGTGATCACTATCTGAGGACTGACTGAGCATCAGTCAGCAGGTGGTGATCAGTTGCATCCCTTGTTATCTGTTGGTCCTGTTTTATTTTATTATATTATATTTTGTCTTTATTATCATCACAATTCTTTATTATTATGATTTTATTTTTATTTTATTTCAATTATTAAACTGTTCTTATCTCAACCCAAAAGTTTTCTTATCTTTTCCTTCTAATTCTCTCCCCCATTGAGACACGGCGCTGGAGAGCAAACGGCTGTGTGGTGCTTAGCTGCTCGCTGGATTAAACCACAACAGTCACATATCACAGTTTTCTGAATTTATTTCTATAAAAAGCTTTTGTTAACACTTTAGCGTAGTTAAGGAGGTTTTTAAAGAATGGAAAACCATCACTCTTTTGCAATCAGTTTATTGTCTAAATATTCAAGCACCAAAGAGTCAGAGAGTGTGGTAGTTCACTTGCCAGATCTTGTTCTGGAAGGAAGTTCATAATTCCTGCTAAAACTTACTTTTATTAAAAATAAACAGAATTGCTTTTGTCTGTGGTTATAAGCTCTGTGCCATATGAAATTGTAAACTTTTAAGATACAATATTTTCCAATCATTCTTATTTTGGTAAACCTGTTTATTCTACACTTAGCCCATGATCATTTCTGGAAAGGTGAAAAGAATCAGCCTAACTACAAAGTGGTGAAAAGGTCAGTGTAGCCTTATTTACCATGTATCACAAACTATACCAGCTCTGTTTTGATATTGTTGCAACAAAAGGTGCTAGTAGAGGAAGTCCACAAATGGACTTTTACTTGATATGAGAATGTGAGTACACAAATGGACTTTTACTTGATATGAGAATGTAGCAACACAAACTTTAAATTACTTTAGAGGAAAGAGAAATATCCTTTAACTTTTCACCAGCATCACCTCTATCACTGACTTTTCCCTGTGTGACAAATATGAAAATAATAAGATACTGAGAATTTTCATTCAGGCTTTTTTATTTGAACAAAATTGACAAAATGATAGTTATAGGTAGGTAGATGCCATTTTGATCATTACTAGAGAGATCCAGACAGCTTTTGATGAATCATCATTAGACAAAATATTTCGTCCTAGCTGATTTTTTTTATTATTAACTCCAACAAAGTTTTTGCTTACATTAACTTATCCCTAACTGTTTACATCGAAACCTAATCACAGAAAGTTTTTCAAATACAGTGCATTATTAATAGTATTCTATGGTCTTTGTGTATGCATTCACAGTGATTTATTTTTTCTGAGAGTAAAAAAAAGGGGAGTCTCATAATGTTTGATTGCAAAATAAGAGAAGTGCGAAATTATTTTTAATGGAATACACTTGATCATTTTTCAGGAAGTACTTACCTATGATTATATTTTTATTCCAACAGCACTGAAGTTTCTGCTTTGATTGTGACTTAGTATCTAATTAAATCCAAGACAACAAATGTCTTTCAATGAGATTAGGTTTATTAATTTTTATGTGCCACAATGACATTTTGATCTATGTTTTAGAAAACCCTGTGGTGTTTTCACTTACCTAAAATCTTGCCAAGTATGAGAGATTTGATTGCATTGAATTCTGTGCCTGAAGACAGAATAAACTTTATTCTTTCATTCTGGTTAACCTGCAGAATGATGTGGTTAAAAAAAAAGGCAAATAATGGAAAAGATATTAGTCAAAATTTGCAAAATATGTGGATAAGATCAAGATTAAAAATAAAAGGACCTGAGGGAAGCATTTGTTATTCATAGCATAAAAACTAATCAGGAAATAGATGATCAGCTTCCTCAGATCACTGATTATAGCTGTGGCACTTCTTAAGCACTCCAGTTAATAAGGCTTTATTTATCTTATTGATTTGACTGATTCCTTCTTATTTTCATCTATAAAAGGAATAACAATGGTAAATTTTCAAAAACATGAAAAAGGCTCTTTTCATTAAAAAAAGGTACTCAACATTTAGTTCATAAATATCAAACATTATATCGTATATGCTCTGCCTCCCAGGGTGCCTCTAGAACTACTTGCCTTCAAGCCTTCTACCAGTGCATAATTAAGGACACACAGCTCTAACCTCAAACCAGTAACTTGTAACATTCGTGTTTTTAAAAATTTAATTTAAAAAATTAATACTTTTTACATTCTAGTGTCTAATATTAGCAAATCAAATATTTCTACTTTGTCATTAGGTTTCCACAAAGAAATGACAACAAACTTTTCCTTAATAATTACATTCCTTTGATGTAAAAGGGAGCAAAGGAAAACAAATCAATAGGCTTAAATTTTTATCTAGGTGGTAAAATATTTGTATTGTGGTTTGATACATAATTCGAAATATGTGATGAAGCAAAAACCAAAAGGATGTCCCAAAACAAATAACAGTAGTCATATACATATCACAAATTTTGAAAAATTAACCATCAAACGGTTCATTATATATTCATTTTAAAGGTCAAGGAGGTATTGGCCTTTTTATACAGACAGGATGAACACCAGATATTGTCTAACGTAGACTTTTAATATGCCTCATATGTCTGTTAACCTTTGCTTGATTTACTTGAGATATTAAAACACAGATTATTTGGAGGTAATTGCCTTGTATCTATTGACTTAATTTTGCTTGGATCTTCACCTTTTTTATGATAATCCACTTTTTTTTGTCTAACTCAATTACCTCTACAAAAAGCATTTCCTCCTCTCTGTTAATCTTCACATGTTGCAGCTGTCCATCAGCCATGCTTTTGGTACTTATGCTGAAGACATCAGGATCTTGATGGCTATCTAGCTTGTACCTGATCTGTAAACTTCCTGCAGGGAAAAATAAAGCAGAAAGTATACTACACTACATACACAACAGGCAGTGTAGATCACATACAATGTCTCATTCTTCACAGGTGCATTTGAAGAGTAAAACAAAAATGGTTTATTTATTTAAGGAATTAACTGTGAGTAGCTGACATAAATGAGAAATGAAAGAAGGCAACAGGAAAACTAATAGCACAGTTGGAAATAGGATGTAGTGGCAGATAACCATAAACAAAATCTGAATAAAACACAAATCTGAATAATTTGTGCAGAAATTTTAGTAAATGCTTTTACAATTCAGCTGAGAAAGACTTGGTCTGGTAGCTCATATCAAGGTGATTTATCAAACAAAACTCAGTACCTTACAAGTACTGTTCTTGAATAATGTTTACAATGTCCAGACCACTAGGATGCAGTTAATAATTACTAGCTCACTTTCCATTTTTTGTTAACTCCCAACATACTGCCTGTAGGCATATAATCACAGAGGCTCATTCACAGCAGAACACAGAGGCAACATGGTTTTCTTATCAGAAATTCCCTCCCAGCTCTAGATGAATTGCGACTTTCTATTCATCCTCTGGAAAGCAAAGCACAGGTCAATCATCAGTAAAATGTGTTCCACCTCACATGATGGAAAAGATACTACAGTTATTCATCCGAATTTGCATCTGGCAAAGTACAGAAAATTCTTTGAACACAGAGCCACCGTGATGGTAAAGATTCTTTGATAAACTCATAGATTAAACTCAGTCTCTGGGTTTTTTAAATAAAAAAAAATAAAAATCTAGACATAGAAGAAAGCATGAGGAAAAAAGATTCAACTCACAATTAATGTTCAGCTTAAATGGAAACATCAGTTACATTATGTGTATTTTCACAGGTATGTAAGTAGCTTATGCAATTAGTTCAACTACATGATCTCTCATTAATTTGAAAAATGGATATGGCACTTTCAAAAAGTAGTTTATTTTATTATTTAGCATGTAGATGGCAATCAATACACCATATGAGTAGCAGACTAAACACATACATTTTGAGTTTCATTTCAAAACTTAAAAAAAAAAAGGATAATATTTTACTGCATTTCTAAAGGAATTCCAGAAATTTCGTGTTTCCAGATGGCCTATTGGAACACTCACCATTTCTGATAAGAATGACTGAAAGGTATTCCTTGTAGAAGGAGCTGATATAAAGCAGTAAGCTTGGTGTCTGTGTTGTTCGGAAGGCAAATGTAATTGCTTCTCTGTTCAGTGTCATGTCAGCATAAAAAGAAGAAGCATGAGAACTAGAATTTTTAGCTAAGGTGTAGTATTCTTGAAAATTGTATGACACAGAAGTGCCAGTCCCAAAATAGGCAGAGATCTCTGAAACAAGAAATCAGTTTTTAAACATCACGCAAAACAAGACTAAAGATCTTTTTATTTTTCTTTCTGCAACAGAACAAAACAAAATATATTCTTAACTACTGTGATAAAGATGAAAAAAAAATAAATAGAACAAGTATTTAGAAATATAGAAAAGAGTAAGACCCAACCTGTGCTAGAGCAAAAACCCAGTTAGACTGTGTCTTAAATACCTTTTCTGTGAAGTGTTTCTTTTTGTCTAGTTTTAAATGTGCTTCCTACTTTTTTCATGTTTATTCATGTCCTCAAGCCCAATATGTCCTCTCCTATATGTATACTGCTACTACAGAGAAATGGATGTATCAGTTTGAATCCTAACATATTGATTAAACATCTCCACAGCTGAAACATATATGTGTGAAATGAGACGGGTCATGTGGAAGAAAGAAAAGGAGAATACAAACTGGGTTATGGCCTTCTTCTGGATGAATCAATCATAGAGACCTTCTGTATCTCTGTGATACATGGTATTTCACAGCCACTTTCTCCTGAAAGTAACTGTATTGAACTATCCTGTTTTCACAGACAATCTTCACAATTCAGAAAAATTTCTGCAAATTTCTGTAATCTGGTCCAGTATCTTTGACTTTTATTGAAAAATTATTCTCTTTCAAAGTTATTCTCTTTGAAAGTTCTTACTCTAGGTCTTACCACACTTACAGCAACAAGAGCCATTCTGCCTCTGCAGAATAATAAACGTGGATTATGACCATTAGTCTCTTCTGCTGTTTGTGTGGGTAGAGGAAAGGGTCATTTCTCCTTCAGTGGCATAGGCTCCACAGCAACAGGTATGGAAGGACTTCAGGTGAGCCCTTTATTCTTATGATGGCTGTGATAGCTAGACAAAGGCTGTGCTCACTGAATGAGAGAAACATGCAGTTATGCCAATTAAGCCACTGAGTATTTTGCAGAGTGGATTTAAAACGTGGATGAAGCAAATATTTTTTAGCAGATAAGAACTATATGCAAATATCAAAAGTTCTAGATAGACTTCCATTCTTAAAATTTAAACTTGACAATTTATGTTCCTCTACCAGTATGACACCATCACCAAAGAACTCCTTTAAAAAGGCTGAAAACCTGTGTTCAGTCCTCTTTCCAATGATCTCACTTTCTTACAATAAAAATAAGTTTAAGATTCTTCTGCTTCTTGGTTTTGTTTTCCAAATTTAGTTCTAGTTTTGAGATTAAGACAGAAATCCAGAAGTTTATTAATAAAAATGTAGTTCCCAGCTTTAGTATAATATAAAAGAAACAAAGGAATGACACAACAATAAAGAAAATATTCTGATCCTCTCAGGTAATATGATTACTGGTTTAAATAGTATATATTGAATATATTTCTGGAAAACAATGTTTAACAAAACTTACTGAACAAATTTAGCTCAATGTTTCTTTAAATTAAGTAAACCATAAAAAATTTGAAAGCATTTAAACATATCTTTAAAGGGCTGTAAAGATCTTGTTCTGGACTGTATGATCCTGTTTTCAATAACAGATAAAGCTGAAAGACATGCTTGCCTTTCTTGCAGAATGGCCCAGCATAGGCAGAGAAAGTGCAGTCACAGGAGAATCCACTGTATTTCTCTCTGCATTTTCCACCGTTGTGACACAGGTTACCATAGCTGCTACAATGTCCAGGACAGCCTGGTTCAACTCCTGGCGTTATTTTTGCTCTCTCTTCCAGGTCAAGGGCCATTCCATTTAACTGTAATGAACGAATGCATCCCAGAAATCCTTTCTGCCTAGATGCTGTTCCACCTGAAATAAATTCATATGAGCTCTTAAAAATTTAAATAAATTGTGTAAAAAACTCTTTATGTTTTATAGCCCCGAAGAACCTATTATAAATTTCCAAGATACTAGACTATACATGTGAAAATGTTTATAACTAGGTATAAAAGCATATCTGATTTCATTTTAGTCAAGTAAACACAGTGAACCTTTGAAGATTTTGAAAGGAAACAAAGATTTTGCGCAGTAAGATACCAAGAAATGATGCATACTTCTACTAATTCAGAAAAGAGCAACATCCAGAGATTAGGTGGTTTTCTTCTCTTTTTTTTTTTGTTAATTTTATGAGGAGGGGAGAGGAGGG
>NW_010197484.1:0-15689 GCF_000695765.1 Mesitornis unicolor | reverse complement strand
GAGGAGAGGAGAGGAGAGGAGAGGAGAGGAGAGGAGAGGAGAGGAGAGGAGAGGAGAAAAAAACAACAAGAAAGGAAAAAAATTATTGCTTAGCAAGGTGGGCAACATACATACCATCCTACTTGTTCTTTGCTGCAAAACTTACACTAATATTTCCTCACTCACTTTTAAAAAGTAAAATCAGAAAATACAGGATTACTAACTATAATTCTTATGGATTTCTAATTGACTTTTGGTTAAATAATTTCATGTGATCATTCATTTTCATCCTTTTCTATTTCAAAATTTGTAAAATTCTTGGTGTCACATGGAAAATCTTGACATGGTTGTTGTTATTTACAGAGGTAAGGGCACAAAACCACCTAAGAATATGAAGATTTTCATCTCTGCTTAAATGAACATTTTGATTTCAGCTTTTAGCTTTACTTCTTCTTCTGGCTTCTTTGGAAAACTAGAATATATGCATCTAAGAAGCAAAGAAAGAGATTTAGCTTGACGAAAACACAGTCCTATTACATTAGAAACTGACTGATGGGTGACTGTGGCAGGTACTAGGTATACTCAATGACATTTAAGTTAAAAGTGCCTCTACTAATGTCATTCTTTAAACATCATGTTTCATTTTTCTCTAGATTCTTTTACTGACTTTAGCAGACAAGTCTGAGTTTGTACCAGTGGACTGTCAGTAGAATAAGTCAAACAGTAAGTTCCATTATTCCCTGCACTAAAGAAAATTCTATTTAATTGAAGAATTATAAAAAAGTTGTATTAGCCAAAAGACTGGTTTAACCCAAACACAAAATAAACTAGACAGCATATTGATCCACATGACAGTATTGAAGTTACAGAAAGAGATTATCTAAAAAAATTGCTGCACTCATATCAAACTCTCACAAATTACATTCAGGAAATGCATGACACAAATAATTCAAACTAATCACTATCATTTGTCATGTCACTTCAAAAACACTATTTTGACTGAATAAAATTAAACAAATGCAATTTTTGTCAATTCTGCTCCAAATTATTTCAAAATAATAGTACAAACTCATAAGGGATTTCAAGGTGCACTGTACTATAGTGAATGTTATTTCATTTTACTCTCAGGATCTTCAAGAATTTTCAGAGACAACAAAAACCCACAACACCTGAAAACAAACAACAGAGTCACACTTCTAATACAATTATTCACCTGAACATTATCTGAAAAAAACCAAGCTATACAGCTTGCTTGTAGAGAAGTCAAAACAGTTTTAATTTGTCAGCTCTATACAGGACATGGATGTATATATATTTCCTAGAATTTGTTAGATTATTTTCCAAAAATAAAAAAATCACTCAGTTCAATGGTCAATTACTTCATAAAAATTGCCAGAAAGTGCAACTGTCAGTACAAGTTAGTACACTATTAAATTTTTTTGAGAGAAGAGTTAGAAAAACTAGAGATCAATTAATTGTCAAAATCACAAGGAAAGAGTTTAGACTTGATATTACCACAGACACATGTAGAACTAGACATTTTTTTAGTTTTGCTTCACAGACCAGAACTTGCAAACTCAAACTGATCTATGAATTTTACTTATTCATGTAACAGTTACACAGTAAACCAAGACAAGATGACAGCAATATATTTTTTGTAGTATACTAAACAGAAAACTCCTAGCCCTTTCATTAGTATTCAAGTCCATCACTGTGAATATAAACTTATTTTAAGACTCCTCCTAATGCACTACAGTGAATATCTTGGACATCATTTTTTTGTTATATATAGAATCCTCCTTTACATACAAAGGTTCATTTTTTTCCTAAGGATTCACAGATTCTGTAGCTACAGTTTCAGAATGCTATCCATTGACTACACGGCTCCCCGACACACAGCAAATAATGCATGTATTCATTTATCACTATGTGTCTCACAGCAGCTCTAGATAACGATCTGTTTAAAAGCAGGTCAGACTTCATATGCTTTTATAGTGTATAGCATACGCATACAACAGAAACTTATAAATTCATAATATGGCAATATTACAGTAAGAATAGTATCACAGAATCACAGAATAGTAGAAGTTGGAAGCGACCTCGAAAGATTATCTAGTCCAACCCCCCTGACAGAGCAGGATCACCTAGACTAAGTTGCACAGAAAAGTGTTCAGGCGGGTTTCGAATGTCTCCAGAGGAGCCTCCACAACCTCTCTGAGAAGCCTGTTCCAGTGCTCTGTAACCCAAACAGCAAAGAAGTTTTTCCTCATGTTCAGAGTGAACCTCCTATGCTTCAGCTTGCTCCCATTGCCCCTTGTCCTCTCATTAGCTATAACTGAGAAAAACCTGGCTCCTTCCTCCTGACACGCGTCCTTTACAAATTTATAAACATTTATGAAGTCACCCCTCAGTCTCCTCTTCTCCAACCTAAAGACACACAGCTTCCTCAGCTGGTCCTCATGAGGAAGATGCTCCACTCCCTCTGTCATCCTTGTGGCTCTGTGCTGGACTCTTTCAAGCATTTTTCCCTGTCCTTCTTGAACTGAGGGACCCAGAACTGGACACAGTATTCCAGATGTGGTCTCATCAGGGCAGAGCAGAGGGGAAGGAGAACCTCTCTTGACCTACTAACCACATCCCTTCTAAAAAGCCCCAGGATGCCACTGGTCTTCTTGGCCACAAGGGCACAGTGCTGGCTCATGGTCATCCTGCTGTCCACCAACACCCTCAGGTCCTTTTCTGCCTGGCAGCTTTCCAGCCACTCATCACCAAGCTTGTTGCGCTGCAAAGGGTTATTGCGACTGAAGTGCAGGACCTGGCACTTGGCCTTGTTAAAGCTAATACAGTTGGCCTCAGCCCATTGATTCAGCCTATCCAGGACCCTCTGCAGAACCTTCCTACCCTCAGGCAGATCAACACTCCCTCTCAACTTAGTGTCATCTGCAAACTTATTGAGGGAGCCCTTCTATTTTTCTCCCTGCACTGCCTCATGGTAGCCCTGTGACGACTCCTGAGTTGCCTGACTCTTCTTCCATAGATCATAAACTCTCTTCTTTTTCCTGAGCTCCAGCCAGAGCTCTCTGTTCAGCCACGCTGGTCTTCTTCCCCACCGGCTTGTTTTCTGACACACGGGGACGGCCTCTTCCTGTGCCTCTAGGAGTTCCTTCTTCCTTCAGTATAATGTACATAACTTATAGCTCTACATAGCTCTATGAATAAACAATAGTTATTCTTTAATTCCATTTATAGTTTTCCAGTGTTTTATCTAAACATATTAATGTCATGTTTGCTACAGTGCAAAGGTAGAAATATTCAGATAAATTTCTTCCTTTAAAGATTTCACATTTTAGACATAAACAACCATAGATCTGGATTTTTCCTGATTGTTTGAAATAGAGGAATAATCTCTTGCTTTCAGTGCTAAATAAACACCATCTGATTATTTCATTAAATGTTTTAGCAAAAAGGCAGAGGAGTAGATCACAGATTCACAGAATCACAGAGTGGTTTGATTTACCTTTAAAGATCCTAGTCTAACCACTTTGGCATGGGCAAGGACATCTTTAATTAGATCAGGCTGCTCAAAGCCCTGTCTGACCCAACCTTGAATATTTGCAATTATGAGGAATTCACTACTTTTCCAGGCAACCTGAGAAGTTATGGATGAAGACAGACAACAAAATTTCCTTAAAATTACAGAAATAACACATCTTCCTTTAGCAGATGACATTGTCTTTAAAAATGGTGCAAATGGAGATCACGGAATCATAGAATGCAATGAGTTTGAAATGATCTTTAATAGTCATTTAGTCCAACTTCTCTGGAGTAAGCAGGTACATCTTTAACTATATCAGGTTGTTCAGAGCCCCATCAAGAGATCCCTTAGTTGTTCTTCAAACAAATCCCAAAATAAAACTTTGATTGAAATCATGTCCAGCAGTAACTATAGACTAAGGCACTGAATTTGTAATCTCAGAATAGAGCTATGTCTCCATGAATTTTTCACAAAGGCTCTCATCTCATCATACAAACTTTTGAAAAGATCCAGTTGCCTCTCTTTTTTTTTTCTTCCTATTCACATTTTCAATATGATAGCTAGGAAAGATTCTGTTAAAACAGTGCCTACCTACAAAAAGCTGGCTGTTGAGCTGTAAGCGAATATGTCCATCAGAGGGAGCACCATGAGACTTTTGAGGAAGCTGATCCACTTGTAAGGATGCCTCTTTGATGTTTCTTTCAGCCTTTACATAATGCCACTGATTGTCATTTAAGGAAGTGAGTGATTGCACTGTAATTTCGCTAGGTCCATTTCCAACATCAAATGAGAAAATAACTTCTGATGGAGCTAGAAAGAGGACAGTAATAAAGGACTTTTAAATTATTTCATAGTTAATTGTGTCACAGAATCATTAAGTGGCAGAACTTAAGGCATTATGATCTAGCCTATTATTTCATGGGGTAAGACTGACAAGTTTAGGGGAAAAGTTTACTTCAGGAGGCCTATTCCCAAAGCTCATTATGCACACTCACTGACAATGAGAACTATGATTTGTCAACAGCACGGAAATCAAACTCTTTGTGGATCTCTGGACAGCATAGTAGTCAAGAAACAGAGAAATGTGCTAGCTTTGTTATTTTTCAGTTTGGACAAAAAGCATTTCTGGCTTACATGCTAATTGATTACCATTGTTAACTACATTTAAATTATCAGTCAAAATAATAAGATAAGCAATATGCCAGAAATTAAAGATCTGAAAATTATGAATATTCCCTCTGAAAGTGTTTCTTTCACATATTCAAGGACAATCAGGTATGAAAAGAAGTAATCCCTAAACTAGGGATTATGAGCATTTTGAATTATTAAGGATTTGATTAAAGGACTAGAGGTCTGAGAAGATTTCATGAATCCAAAATAAAGTGTCTCATTTATGTCAAGGAATTCTGAGAGAAAAGCAAAATAAGTAAAAGTAATCAAGGGAAATAAATCAGCTTCAAGAGTATTTTCAGAAATTAATATACTGAATTTAAAAAAATATTTCAATTAAACATTTTTTATTTTCTTTTCACTTTTTAAAGATACATTAGACTTCTTATAACATTTAGATCCACTTTGGCCAACCTTTAGACTGAGTAATGCCACATGCTTGCAAACTCTTAAGCCCTGAATCTGGTTGTTATTAAATATTTTTGTATAACAGATGAGCCTGAAAGAGAAAAGTAAAATGGCAAATACACAAGCATTTGACTTTACAAATAAAATAATGCATAATGTGCAGTATATTTTTAAACTGAACACTTTTTGTAATAAATAATCTCTTCTACTTAAAAATCAACAATGTTTCATACAATGATACGAAATAACTGATGTCTAAACCAGTTCTTCAGTGAAATGAATTTTAGGTTAAATTTGTTTTGCTTGGACAAAGTTGAGAGCTCAGTCTCCCCTTACTGAGGGGTAAAGGGAAAAAAACACAACAAACAACAACCACACAGTAGGAGAACAAAGGCACCAGAAACTCCATGTGATTGGATAAAGAGAATTTCTGCTGAATGTTACCTTCTCTTGGGAGGTCTTTGTAATCCTCTGGATACTGTTGAAGTGAAGCCTGAAAACACAAATTCTACTTTGAACTCACTGATTGTGCCTATTAAATAGCATATCAGAATGACAGATCTGATAAATAATGTTACTGTTCAGGTTTTAAAGGCAAGAAAACACACAATAAAGATTTTGAAATAACCACTGAAATGATGAATTTTTTTAGTACCACTAAAAATTTAAAACAATATTGAAAAAAGGGAACCAATCCCTGAAGTTCCAGATATGAAGGCCCAGATAGCAAGAATGACAGTACGGTGTCTGAGTGTCTGAAGACTGATCAGAACATGTAATAAAATTTGAAAAATATAATCAGTTAACATTCTGTAGTATTTTAAGCAATTCTGCTGATACAAATTGCACTGCAAATTTGCAAGAGATGTGACATTTATAAAGCACATTTATAATCACCCTTGGAAGATATACCACAGTATGCAGAGAGATGCTGACTGAGTTCTAAAATTTGTCCTGTTGAGACAAAGGACTGAGACAAAGAGTACTTTGGCCATTTCCTGGGTAGCAGAAGAGGATAAGTCCAGAAGATCTCTACTAGTGCAAAAATACTTTGTGGGCGCTACCTACCTCGGTGTTACTCAAAAATTTTCCAAACATTGCAGGGACTCTTGTGGTCTTAATGCATTCAAACATAGGCAGAGCACAGCTATAGATTGGCAAAGTGGAACGGATGATGCAGTTAATGGTAATCATGGACAGTGGTCAGTGGCTAGCTGTGGCTAAAATGACTAACAGAAAGCACAGTCATCAAGTATTCACATTCAGAATATCGAGGTTGAGCATCACATACAGAAGCAGAAAGTGATTACCAAGTAATAGGCTACAGAATACAAAACCAGAGCACTTTCCATAAAGGGAACAATTGAATTCTACTCATTCTGGACAGTAAGTAGAGAATGTGGGTAGTCAAAGGCAAACAGCAGTTATATATTGGACTTTTCAGAACTATTTGCCAAGCAACTGCAGACTCTCCAAATTAATACACCATAGTATTCCCAACTCGAGTTTAAATTTCTGTTTAACTCATTGCTTTTAAATTAAAAATAATCCTTCAGTGAGCCCTCAGGTAGTATAAAATAGTTACTCAGACTTTTGTCTAGAAGATGTAACCTGTGGTCATGTAAGTATTTAATATAAGGTATTATTCAGACTTGAATCAATCTTATTGCTTTCAACCACTAGTTCTGCAGAAGATTACAGGAATTCAGATGAGAATTCAAAGACTTGAATCTTTTGTAATTCTGTAAAAAAAATAAAAATGGGATGAAGTATCTTCTTCAAGATGATTCAAAACTTCCATGTTTTAAAATTCAGTTAGGATGCACAGCTCTGTTTTTGAAACAGCTTTCTAGAGTATTATACACAAGATGCACTATGGTGTTTTTAACTTCATAAAACCAGTCAAACAGCACTAAACTTCACATTTCTTATTAAGATTCTTGATCTGACACTTTTGCTTTGGCTAAGTTAGACTTAAAAACCTAAAGATCACTATGTCACAAATAAAAGAATTAGATATAAGGCTTGAGAACAATAAATAAAATGCTAATAAAAATCATTGTGTTCACAAGTGTGGAATGCCAAATGTTGACAACATAGTGAATTTTAAATAATTTCTAATGCATCTTCATCTTAAACACTGACACCTCACATTTTCATTATTGTTATTTTTTGTTACACAAATCAAAGAAAGACATTGACTTATGTCGAACTACTAACAGAATATCAAGTGTAGGTTGGTGATTCACATTCACATCTATTATAAAAGGTTATAAGATGATGAAATCTAAATAAGCTTTTGTTACGGCTTAAGAGTTGACAGCCTGAAAAAGAAGGACAAGTAGTAGGTGTAGGACCCTGATGGGTCAGAGAGTAATATTGTTCCCACCCCTTTCTGGCCACAGTCAAAAAAAAGATTCTGTGGACTTTTTCTGGCTTTCTGGACTACCTCCTGTCACAACTTGGGACTGCTGGGCCTAATTCCACATGCTTGGCGGCCATCTACCACCATCCGCTCCCCAGCACCCTGGTGATGAGTCACAGCGGATTGGGTTTTGTATATAGTTAAATAACCTTTGTCACTTATTGATTCTCTTTTCCTTTCCCTGAGTTCTTTTTCATTAAACTTGTTATAGTCTTAACTTCCAACCTTGTGTGAAGCACCTCTTCTGTATAATTTTTTTCATCCTCCCCTGGGAGGGTAGGGGACAATAGAGAGAAAATCCTGCGCCCTATTTCATTTGGGTTTGCCTTGAATCCTATAAGGAGACAACCTATAAAATATGAAATGTTCAAAGGGTTTTTCTTTTTTTTCTTTTTTTTTTTTTCTTTTTTCTTTTTTTTTTTTTCTGACAGATATTTCTGACCCTTAGTACAAACACAAAATTCTACTCCACTACAAACAGTTCTAACTATGACATAGAAAAAAAAGAATAAGTCTCTCTATTCATTGAATTAGGATGCTTCTGTAAATGAAGTAATATCTCTATATGCTGCAAAATAATGAGATAAACTTCATTTTTTTAAATGCTGAAAATATAGACCAATTAAGCCTTTAATTTTCTCTCATGCCTCACTAGTCAAAAGTCATATAAAAACCATAAGTATACAGTAGTTTGAATGCTTATGAATGAAAGGAACAAGTGACATGATTTTATCTGCATATTATTGCTCTGAGTGAGTTATAGTCTTCTGTCAACTGTCTGAATAAATCTAGTTCTTGGACGCATACCTTTAATCTTTCCATGATGTCAATGTTTATTTTGAAAATGGAAAATAATTTATCATATAAGAACATCATCATTGCTTCAAAGATTCTCCACTGAAGTGCTGAACCAGTACATTTTCTATATTGTATGACAGTGAGGTTATAATTCTACTACGTTTTTACCTGCTCACAGAACTTTAACAGGAGGCAGTTCATACTTTTAATAAATATGGCGAAAAGACTTTTGAAAAGAGTGTATCTTTCAAATACAGCACTACAGTTAGAGATAATGCAAACCAAATTGACTAAGCATTACACAATATTCTATAATTAAACCTACAAAAGTACACAATTAGATATTTTTCTGTTTCTTGCAATAACCTAAGACATTAACATTGGCAAAAAAATGCTAGCAGAATATTCTACTTTTAAATAAAGAAGCATTAACATTTCTATAGTAAGATTTTGCTTATTTGATACATATTAGTGTCTGGAAAGGTTTATTTATGAAGGGTCTGGAGCACTGCTTATATGAGGAGTGGCTGAGGGAACTGAGGTTGTTTAACCTGGAGAAGAAGAGGCTGAAGGGAGACCTTATTGCTCTCTTTAACTACCTAAAAGAAGGCCACAGGAAGGTGGGTATCGGTCTCTTCTCCCAGGTAACTAGTGATAGTACGAAAGGAAATAGCCTGAAGTAACATCAGTGGAGGTTTAGGAAAAATAACTTTACTGAAAGGCTGATGAAACATTTCCCAGGGAAATGATGAAGTCACCATCCCTGGAGCTATTAAAAAATATGGAGATGTGACACTTTGGAACATGTTTTAGTGGGCATGGTGGTGTTGGGTTGACTTGATAATCTTAGAGGTCTTTTGCAATCAAACGATTCTATATTATATACATAAATTTATTTGTCATACATTGTGACTGAATGAAGCTCCCAGTGGCTACATGGAATGTCTGGCCATAGATTTTGGAGGGAGAGAATTTTCTAGCAGGGATGCAGTAAGCAAGAGAAGGAGGAAAAGTCTGAGCAGTCAGGGCTGCTTGCTATGCTCTTAGACTAAGAACCCTCTGGGGCAGAAATTTTCTTTGAATTTATATTTGTATAGTGTCAGTGCTAGGATTTTTCTGGAGGCATGCTAAAGCTCCAATAGGGTAACAGTAATAAACCTAGAGAACAGTTGGAAAATATTCCCACTTTAAGTTAATTCTAATTTAGTCCAACTGAAAGCTATAATAACAATACAAATAATAATACCAACAATAATAATAATAAAAAACAATAATAATAAATAACAATAATCATAATAATAAACATCTGTCCTGTTACTTACAGTGTAACTCTACCCTTATAAAGTCTTGAATTCCCAGGTTTTCTAAAAACACTCCTGAGGAAGCAGTAGTTTTAAAGAAAAATGAGATGTCTGCACTGAGCTCTCCATGGAAGGTGGGGAAATGCAGGTAGGATGTCTTTGTGTTGAAGGATGCTGAATTCCAAAATGTTCCTGGTAGTCAAAATGAAAGATTAATTGATAGATACAGTGTTATCTAGTATTGCTAGTATAAGTTTTATAACTGATTAAACAAAACAAAGTGCCCAGCTCTAGGACGGAATTGCAATGTTCAGGGAATCTAACTTCCACAGAAGACATCTGCTTAGTCTATAAAATCAAAAGTGGGAGTTCTTAGAGATAGAGAAATGATTCAGCAAGAGTAGTTAAAGTACTCATTTCAGGCAACCACAAACCAATTAATGTGAATTTTTGTAAATCAAAATGCTTGACATCTGAGCTAGACAGTCCAGTTAGGGCTCAATGTATCCTTTTATGAAGTAAACAAACATAACAGCTTTGAATGAAGTACTATACTTACAATAGCTAGTATAAACTACAGCTATGATCTGTATATTTCTCACACAACAAGGAAAGGAGACTTGCTATTGTTAAAATCCAGTGATGTTTTACCAGAAATCACAAAATAGGTAGGATACAGCTCCTAGTAATTACTGTGGAAGGAATTAAAATAAATAAAATTTTGGGAGGGTATCTTCTCCTTTATTTGTCTGCAGTTTAGAAATTCATTTGCATTCTTACTTACATCACAAATCCAATGTAAGTCAATTTTACTCAAAGAAAGTTTACAAGATCAAGCATAGATGTTCTGCTTGTTTGGTTTCTCTTTAAACTGGCATTTGATCATGATTTGTTAGATTTTCTTCTTTATTATTAAAAAGCTCATGTAAAATGTCTAATAACATCCTCTTCTAGTAAGAACATAATCTGCATCTGTGGTGTTCAGCTAGAAGTACCTTGTTATTATTGCCAAAGTCTCAGAGATGCATCTGTATTTCTTTATTAAGCTATATTGCTTTCTAAATCAAATAAGGCATTCAGTACCTTCTTATCTAATTGAACAAGGCCATTGTACATTCTACTGATAAAGTTGTGATCTGAGTCTAAATACCAGACAAAACTATGACTTTTGCTTCAGACACTTTGTTTTTAAGAGGGGCAGGAAGGAAAAAAAAAAAAATTGCAAATTTCTCTTATCTGCAAAATCAAACTCCATGATGTTGTGTACCCAGAGGCCCAGTGAAGTAAAATCAAAGTCCATTTCCTCATTTCTCCTGAGTTTTTAGAAGAGTTTTAATCAAGGTTTGGATCCCACACTTAGAAAAACAGCATGACAGGATATTCATAAGTATTCTGGCAATTGCTTGCTTGTGACACTCACCTCTTGAGGTTACTGCTAGCCATCACAAGTTAAAGAAGCCATCAGGGTAACTTTTACATAGTAGGGCAGAGCTGTGAACAGACGGCTTAGGCCGGGGAAGGAAAGCATAGCTTTGCACCTCACTTTCCTGTGCTGCCTGATGGGCTCCTTGGAGTTATCACCCTGTGCAAAGCGTCATCAGCCGAAGGCTTACATATTGGGATCAATTTTAAGTCTGTGTTCCTCAGCTGTTTCAGGTCATGGGACCCACAGAGCAAAATCCCCTACACTATTGACTCAAGTATATAGTAGCTATTTAAAAAACAATGAGCTGGCTGTTACCAGTAATTCAAACACAATAGGAAGTTTAATACTAGTAATTTATACAAAATTGGTAAACATTGCTAGTAATTAGAAAAAAGACAATAGCAGCAGTAACAGTCCAGTAGAGTAATGATACAATTAGCTTCAATGAAGCATTTGAATGGTCTTTGTATATCAGAATGCAGTCCTTGGGGGAGGGCAGGGATAGGATATTTTATTATTCCTCTCTTAATTTGCTGGCTTCTCTTATTTAGCCATTCTTTTTCACAACTCTGAAAACTGTATGATTTATGAATGTTAAGCTTCTGTATTAATAAAGCAGGTTAAATGTAGATCTAGCAAAATTATATTGCAAAATATCTTATGATGTTGTAAATCAGGGTGGAAAAAGAAGTTCTTTAGAACTTAGAGTATCTATCTCACGGTCTCCTAGTTAGTTTTCTTGAACTGTCAAACAACATCTTATTAGGAAATTTATAATATTTAGTTTTTTATCTGAGTAGTATGACTGCAGTCTTCCTATAAGTAAAAGAAGATTGCTTTTGTCATAAATAAAACAGCAGCATGTTTATACTCCAAAAATTACTTTCATTTTTTACATATATCAACTAGTCTTACCAACTTTAAATTGTAAAGAGAAAATGGACAAATGAGAACATGACAGATATATTAGGCATTTTAATGTTACAAAGACTATAAAAGTGACTCTCAAAACAATTGTGTAATTGCAAATTGTAGCACTCTTCAAGTTTTTAACCAAAACTGAAATCTGTTTATTTCCATCAGTTTTTCTTAATATCTCCAAGTGTTGCATCATTCATTCTTCCAGTGTGAAACTCCAGCAGGGATAGTAAGTGCTGAGGCAAAGAAAATAGATCTTGTGTTGCTGAACAGTATTTTCTGTACATATTTCTTTGACTACTCTTTCCTCTTGCCTGAGAAAAACCTAATCTCTAATTGATATGACAAATAAAATACTATCAATCTCTTACAGATTGACATTGCTAAAGCACACTACTGTTTAGTCTGAAGGTGCTAGTTTTGTCCTCAAAGCAGCTGAGGTCTTTGTAAAGATGATATTTAATGTGTGTTCTGTCTTTCCCATATTCTTTCTTTCAGAAGGATTTTGTGAAACACTTGACTTAAGGTACCGAGAGAGCTTCCAGCAGAGTGCTTTTCTCTGTAAAAGCCAGCTTCTGGTCTCTGGTACATTAATAGGATCTTTGCATTACACTTGAATGTCACTGTGATAAAATTTTAAGTGCACAGTAGTAGTAATGTAGGAGGTTAGTGCTGCTGAAAGCATGTTCCTTGTAAATTGTAGATCCTATTAACCTGTCTGATCTACACTACTGGGTTATCTGATCTTAGTTAAACTAAAGATTTAACCTGTCTTCTTTGGTCTGCTCCTCTCTATTGGCCTCTTAAACTGATCTTTAAAGTATACGATCATCTGTTATCTGCATTCTATTAAATTTGCTTTTTTTGTTTGTTTGTTTTGTTTGGGTTTTAGTTTGTTTCATTCTGGGGGGGGAGGAGGGGGTTGCTTCACTTTATTCTTGTGCAAAACCAAGCAGGAAAATTGCTAACTCTTACACATTTTAGTTACACCTATTTCTTTCCATATTTGCCCAACAATTCTGTTAGTTTTGCTACATGCAAAAATTTCCTTACGTCCAGCACAGTAGAGAAGAGACCAAAATTACTAAGAAGTCTGCAAATTGCGTCTTCTAAAGCTACCTTTCTAAGATTATGAAATCTGACCAGCTGGCAACTGTTTACCTCTGAGAATTTATGGAGTTCAGCTGCCCCATCTGTATCACTACTTCCAGCTCTGCTAGATTGAAGGCTGTTGTAAAATTCATAGATTAAAAAGACCAGAAGGGAAAACTGCGATTGTCTAGTTTGTCCTCTACAGCTTATATAAATTCCCTGAATAATTTTTGTTTGAAAAAAGAATTTATTCTAGGAAAAATATCCAATCAAATCATTTAAAATTGCCCATTTATGGAAAGTTCACAAATTCTCTTTCGGTCAATTTATATATATATATCTTTATGTATGCACACACACAGAGCCCATTGATCTAGCTTCAAATTCTGACCACTGGATCTTTTTCTGATTTTTTCTTCTGCTTTCAAGAACATTATTTAAAAGTTCTTGCTCTATGAAACTTAATTTAAGTTGAGCATATCACCTCAGATTTTTGCCTGAGTTAAGCAAAGAAATTAAGAGGTTTTCACTAAAAAATGCATCTCAGATTTCTTAAAGCAATCCTTCAACCTTGCATCCTTTTTAGATAGTGTAAAACTAACCACAGAGTGGGAAGCAGTAAAGAAGATCAAAATAATGTTGATTGGACCGAGGTTAGGACAAAAATAAACTAATATTGTAAGCTAAATAAGAGGAAGGAGTAAACACTTAGCACTTACAGATATTTCTGTTATTAACAGTCAAAAACATGCCCTGATTTCTCAGGCTACTACAAATAGGCAAAACAGATTTTTTTTTGGCTATGCTTAGAAATTTACTGTGCTCCTTTAATAAAGGTATTACTTATGATCATTTAATAGAATTGATCTCCAAAGTTATTATATCTAAAGCTCACTATCTTTTTTTGGTTGAAATGTCAAACTGAGAATTCACATTGCATGGATTATCTGCATGGATTCACCTTCTTGTACTATAATTTTGCAGTTGAATTTGCTTCCTTCTTTTTTTTTATTCAACCAAGTATTTGCCTTTACCAGTACTGAAGTCCTGGTTTGAATGTTTGGCCAGATATACTTCATATAAACTCATGCTGAATGATATATTATCTTTACTTTGCATTGCACTATCCTTACATTATGTCTTATAAAATTAAGATCTGTATAATTAATTTTTTTTTATATAATAATCAGTCTGATGCTGACAGATTATAACTAGCCATTTATTACACATAATTTTGGGACATCAGCTTTCTTTCAGTCTTCTGGTTATATTTATAAGTTCTAATACTTACTGAAAAGTCATAGGAATAAAGTGAAATATTTTCATTCAGTTCTTACAAGGAAAAAAACAACAAAATACCCTTGAATGGTGTCATTTTTTAAAAAGTCTGCCCATACTAAATGAGTCTATTACAATTTAAGCAACTTCTGATATTGGCATAAATATTATAAATTCTTATATTGGCATCAATAATGGGAATATCTCTTTCTTGTTTTATGAAAATCATAATATTTGTATCTGTTAATGGCCCAAAAGTTTATTTTGTCCTCATATGCTTCAAAATCTTTTCTCTTAACCTGCTCAGTTGACACAGATTAATTGGAATCTTAGCTTTCATTATATTTAAATACATTCTTCAATCTGATACCTATAGTGCTGGCATACAATTTATTATATCTACTGTATTGTACAGCAGAAAAGGGAATATAGAAATTAATCAGTAGCATATTCTAAATGTGACAGAAACATGTGTGTGTTACTCATATGTATAGAACTGAGTGTCACCAAATCCAATGGCCTAACTTCTCTAAATGGCCACATTCCTCTAGAATATCATTACTATTTCCATTGCATTTTGACATCTTAAAAAAATAGATAGCCAACTCTACAAAAATGATGAGAAAAGTCATTACTATCTGAATGGAACTTTATGCATAAGAAGAATGACAATGGTATTGTTTTTGCTGCTAATCTTCCTTATATTCACCTACTCTTTCCTGCTTTGTTCTAGCAAGTATGGTTTGGTTTTCAGTAAGTAACATACTTCATTGAAGAATGTCAGTCCATAAAACGTAATACAAAGAAATCAAGTACTATAATGCAATGTTAAATAGAATAGTGAAAACAAAAAATGTGCAATGAAGAAAAGGCAACTTCTGCTGGGCTGCACTTGAGTTATGATGCATACTTCATAGAAGTACCTAATGAAATAGCTCTGACTTGGAAACTTAGTCAAGGGAGTGCATAGATTATGACAATTTAATTCAATGATCTATTTATGGTCTACTTTATTTTACTGTGGGCACAGACAATTATTTATCTCTAAGCAAATGTCCTAAAAGAAATAGATTATTGATGCAATGAGACTTTACGATCTTTTGGGTTTGAACCTTTTAACAAAGTATTAAGTGTATCTCAAATACAAGTAAACCTTCCTCCACATGTTTTTGTATTGTATGCCAGTGAGTTATACTGAAGAATTTATGTCTGTCAAAAAAGATCAAAACCTATGTTTAATGAAAGGATATCCCCTATGAATTAGAATTGCATAATTTAGTTTTAGAGAATGAAAGAAGCAGAAATAAACAATAATCTCTCTGGAGAATACTCAAATCAGATTTATTAATAAAATTAATT
>NW_010197483.1:0-269 GCF_000695765.1 Mesitornis unicolor | reverse complement strand
GTAGAACAGACCTGGACAAGGCCACAGGCAACTCTGGGGAGCAGGGCCCAGCCCAACATCTCCCAGCACAGAGGCAGCTCTGGCAACAGCAGCGGGACATGGCTGTCAATAACAAGAGGCAGTGAGGTGACAGACAAGGCCACACTGCAAATCTTGTAGGAACAGGGACAACAGTCCCCATGTACAGTGTGACCTGCAATGCTTAAGGACATTAAACAGTGGACATTTATGGCCATTATTTTGCAGAGGGCACAGAAATCTGTCCAAGG
>NW_010197482.1:0-9370 GCF_000695765.1 Mesitornis unicolor | reverse complement strand
TATACACATACATATACACACACACATATATTTAAAAATATTTAAATAAAAATAAAGATATAAAAATAAATATACACTTTAATATATATGCATATATATATTTGTGTATATATAAACACACTTTGAACTTTACCAGCTGTTCAAACGCTCCCTGCTCCAGAAGGCACCTAAACCCTGTTTTTTTGGCAAAGATTTATTTGCCCCGTTTTGTTTCAGGTCACGGGCCAAGCCCCAGATTAGGTATTTGCAGATAATTCACTTTTCAAGACCCTAAAGCATCCACCATAGGGAAACCTGGTGAAGGTTACACCCCACATATATTCTTCAGCCCCTGAGGATGGGGAGCTGAGATCTATCACAGCATCGCTCCACGACTGATTTATTGTATGGATGTGCTGTATTTTATACACCGCGCTTCAGTAATCCTGTTTAAAGTTTATTTCAAAAGCTACAGAAAGTAGGGAAGGATTTTTTTTTGCTGTTGCCAAGCTTTTAGGAGGAAGGGTTTTTGTGTCCATGTGTTGTCACGTTATTGTGACTAAAGCGGTGAAGAGGCACAATGCACTTGAGCAGCATTTGCCGTCATTGTGGCAGTGTCACACCCCCAAAACCTCATTAAAGACTCTTTCTGTAACAGACAATAAAATCACTCCGTTTTGTACTTACTGCCCATCATGGATACCAATTAGTTCAGCCTGATCATCAGGACCTTTTGTGCCACTTAATGAGCATTTCCCTTTTGAACAGGCTCCACATCCAGCGCAATCACCCACCTTCCACAGCTATTTACGAGCTATTTTGAGTCAGCCTTGAAAACAAGAGCAAAACCTCATGGCAAACAGAGGGGAACACAGAGCGACACTGCAGGTGTTTTGGGTTCAATGAGCCTGGGGCGGTTTGAAGGCTGGCATGGGCGACCATGGGTGGAGGTGTCCAGGCTGGAGGGGCTGGGGCTTTCTTGCATTGGGGGAATGAGTGGACCTCAACCAGCCTCAAACACACAGAATCAGTGAATTGTTAAGGTTGGAAGAGATTACTAAGATCACCCAGTTCAGCATCAACCCAACCCCACCATGGCCATAAACAATGTCCCCAAGTGCCACATCCACACGGTTTGTGAACCCCTCCAGGGATGGGGACTTCACCACTGCCCTGGGCAGCTCCTGTCAGTGCTTGACCACTCTTTCAGCAAACAAATTTCTCCTAATATCCAATCTAACCCTCCCCTGGCACAACTTGAGGCCATTTCCTCTCATCCTAATGCTCATTACTTGGTCTTAGTCTCTTCTCCCAACACACAACCAACCATTGACCCATGATGGGACTGAAAGCTTTTACATCTCCCTCCTCTCCAAAAATTGCACAGTTCTCACAAGGAAATGGCCAGAACGTGGGCATGTAAAGCCATATGTATGAGAAAAGGCCTGGAGCTCCACGAATGTCCCCACCCCATTCATCGGTGCCTGGAGCGGAGCCATCAGGTCCCAGTTGCCATAGAAACCCCCTTGCTAAAACAGACAATGTTCAATGTTCCCTTAGTGCAAGTGCTGCAGAGAATCGAGCTCCTTGATACAGGGACACAGTTCCTCTGTCTGTGCACTTCGCTATATTCCAGGTTGAGGTTGCACAGTCAAAATTTTCAGCAAAAATGCTCCTGCAGCCACACAACAGCTTGAAAACACACAGGAAAACTCCAAAACTCCTGGATTTATCAGCAATAAAACCTCTTATTCAAGACGCAGGCCATGTATTGAAGTTTGCCAGGCTTGCCAGCAAAGTAAAAGGTGAGAGATCTGTGTATAATTGTACATCCCAGTGTCCTTGCACAGGTACCTCAGTATCTCCTCAGACCCCTTCAATGTTCGTATTTTGAATTTCTGCTGGGTTGTGTATGTGACAGTGCAGCAGTCTGATCTTTTTTTTTATGTCAACAGTTAATATCTGCTTCATGAATAACCATAATCCCAGGAAATAAATAATAAAAATTATTACAAGTTTATTAACACTCATGAAAATCAACACAGCAGTAATCAGCACTGCTCTCAATTACAGCCTCGACTGACATGCATGCTTTTCCCAAAAAGATGTGGTTAGCTTTTTTCCTTTTCGACTGCTATATGACTACTATACAACTACAGCTTAACATCATCCTTCCCAAGAGGAAGGTCCCAAGCATGAGGGGAATCCCTGGGACACATCTAAACCATGTGGTAAATGAAAAGCTGGACTCAAACACCACAGCTTCTGCTCCCCTCTGTGTGCAAAGCCAACTCAAGGGTTTTCCATTACTCTCCCCAAATATTGACTCTCTCGCTGTCCCGACAGCTTCCCCAGGAGCTCAGATACCGAGGCTGAACAACCCCTGATTTTATTTATTTTTATATATTATTTATTTTAAATAATTTATAAAGTTTGGCTTTCAAACAAATTTGCTGGGGCAATGAGCTCCACAACCTCAGTGCAGAGCATGAAAGAGCCCATCCTTCCTCCACGCCTTCCCCAGGGCTTCATATGAATATTATATCTCCAATTCACCACACTATTGCCTTCTCCACGACACTGACCTTCTTATGTATCCTGCTCACTCATTTCAGGTGCCTTTCCTGTCATTTTCTCCCCTGAAGAAGCATAACGTTCTTACTTTTTCCTGTAGAAATCACTCCATCCTCTAACAAATGGGAGAAAAATGACAGCAATTATCACTCTGATGGGCTTTTAGACCCCGGACAAAGAAAAGAGGTGTCAGAACAACACTAAAAGTACAGAGACACCCTCAATTTCCCTATTAGGTAGTTTGGATGGTTTCTCCACTTAGCACTCCTGCTTTCCCTTTCCCTTTTTTCTTTTTGCACTCACAAGATGTTTTAATGCAGTTAACCGAGTTTTCACTTTGCTTGCAGGCTCATTGCCCACCTCCCAAGGAGCCAGGGACTGGGCAGCCAGGGCCAGGGGCTTCAACCCAAAACTCAGCCTTAACACACCCCAATGCCTTTATTGCAGCCTTTAAGCTAAACAGAAATATTCCCATCAAAAACTATTGCACAGCTTTTCCCTGTTCCAGAAACTTTGCTCTTTTGAGGGGGGGGGGAAAAGAAAAAGAAAAGTTATGCCATTGTTATGAGTTTGCAGGGGATGACCCTGGGACTTTTCCAGTGCTCCCAGAGCCTCTGGTGCCGTCATCGTCATTGGGGGAGGATTTTATATTGGTTTCGTAGATATATTTGTGTATGTCTGTATATATTCCATTATTTCCCTATTTACATCATTATCCTGTAGTATCAGTGTTATTGTTCCATTAAATCTGTTCATTTTCTAAGTCTCTCTCCCTTCTTCTCTTTTCTCTTCCTTTCTGAGGAGGGCAGAGGGGTTCACAGAGAGCGTCTGGCCAGGGTTTAGTGGCCAGCACAGCCTTAAACCCCAAAACCCATCCCACTGGGGAAGTGGGGTGAGTGAATGAGCGGCTTTGTGGCATTCAGCTGCCTGCTGAGTTAAACCACAACAGATCCATGCTTTTGTTAACCTGATCTTTTGGATAACCCCCCAGTGGTGAAACAGGTAAGTAAAGTAGTGGTAAGCAAATGCTAAGCGGCTTCAGCAAGACTTTCCTGTGTGCAACCCACTGAGTGAGGCACATGGGGTGACAACAGAGACACACATAAGTGGGATGCAAGGTTGTTCCTCAAATGAAAGGGGAAAAAAAAGAAGAAAAAGCCTGAATAAAGTTGAAATTGTGTTTACACATAACACAGATCTGGGATTTGTTATTATGGATTTCCTAGGACACCAGCACGGTTGGCTTTGCCTACCGGTCTGGCTGGGACTGAGGACCAAGGGACATCACCTCGGTGGGGACCAGACACAAGGTCTCAGGGGGCCATGGGCACAGTGAGGTGGCTACAATGCTGCTCCTTGAAAAATAAACCAAGGGAGGTGGAAATGGAGCTTTGCTGCCTTCACTAGAGCTCCCACCCAACATCAAACCACGTCAACTGCAGGGCCATCATTTATAGCTGAATTTGAGGACCTTAATTTCTTAATTCATAATAATGACAATAATGATGTAAATAATATTTCCAAAACTATAACATGTAACCCTTCCTCTTTAATTGCAGTATTTGTTTTCCTTCAGAAGCACTGCTCCTGCCCGACACGCCAAATTACATCAATTTTAAGAAGCCTGAGAGTCGCTACTTTATCCTCCTGAGGGCTTTGTTTAGCACAAGGGTATTTCTGCATCAAATTCAGGATCTGCAGCGGGTGGCCAAAATCCCTTCTGTGAGAACATAAACACTGAATAATCCTAAAGAAGTAAATGCTCAGGTGAGACCCACGACTGCAGCAGTAATTAAACAATAATTTAGAGGGTGGATGTAGAGCCGGTCCCTGAGAGTTTGCAAGGGCCTGGGCTCAGATGCATTGAGGAATACTTGAGAAAAACCTTCAAACTCTGAAAAGCAGCCATTTGACCTCTTTGACTTCGCATATTTTTGTTAGCAAAATATTACATTCTCAATCTTGCCTCAGAGATTTCCTGTCTGTACCAAGTTTCAGAACTCCTGATCTCATTAGATACAGTTTGGTTAAACCTTTGTGCTAAGGAGATAAAGTTGCTGATGATATGTTCTCTTAAAAAAGCCTTATTCTTACCCTCAAAAATAAGTAACTCAAAGCCAGGGGACAATTCCCAAGCACTAAGACAACCCCAGGGCAAAGGAAGGAACGTGAATTCAGATCTGGGCTGGATTTTCCCAGCCAGGTCCACGTGTGCTCCTGAGCCCCCAGCCCACCCGCCCTCACCCCCTGCAGCAGCTCAGCTCTCTCTGACGCACGCAGCAACATTTAATTAACAGGCTTTAGTTAGCAAAGCCGCACACTGTGAAGCAGGTGGTGGTGGTGAGGAACTCAACCAACAAGAACAACAAAAACACAACCCAAAGAAGTCAACCACACAAGGAAAGGGCCTGTCATGGTTTAGGCACTTGTTCTGTCACCCGATGAGTCCTTACCAGCAGGGAAGGGGAATCGGGAAAATGAAAGGAGACACATGGAGTGAAATAGAAACAGATTTACTAAAATATTAATAAGAAGCCCCTGTATTAATAACAGCATGAATATGAAGTACACAGAGTTATACTCAGCTGGTATAGGGATTGCAAGCTGTGATGGTCACAACAAGCAGGGGAGTAGGCACTGGGGAGCAGAATGATGGGTGAGACCCTCCCAAGGTACCAACCACCAAGGAAAGAGAGGGCCAACCCCAGCAAACTCCCCAATTTACAGTGAGTGTGACATTCATGGTGTGGATAATCCTGTTGGCCATTGGGGTTCAGCTGCCCTGGCTTTCGCTCCCCTCAGCTTTTGTACCTGGGTAACCCAAAACTGCTGCAGACCTTGGTCACTGCACACCAGAGCTGGCCAAAAACTGACCCAAAGTGTCTGATCGCTTTGTTCCCATGCACTCGAGTGCTGCAGCCTGTGCAGAAATGCAGCTTTCCTGAACAGAAAACTGTGATTCTGTCCCAGTAAAACCAGGGCAGGGCCAGATCTTCAAAAAGTGTCTTTGCAGACATTTCCTGGCTTGGGGGCAGAAAGCGTTTGCACTCAGCAGTCCCCGGTCCCCCCGCGCATCTCCTCTTATACTGGCTTAGGCTCCACTCAGGCCCACCTTCATGATTTGCAGTATTCTTTTAATATAGAAATTAGTAGTACAATGCAAATAATTCAGTCAGCTTTCAAAAGACAGAAAATAAACTGAAGATGGGAACACACAAATATATATATATACACACACACACACACATGTACCCTTAACAACAACTGCTTTAAAATTGAAGATTAACAAGTTGCATTCCAGGAGTTTGATTTTTCTAGTAAAAAGTTTCCTGACAAGGGAGGGGAGCCCAGCTCTGGCTCCCCACAGCCATCACTTCATTATTTTATTCATTTTGAGAGAGAGAATGAAGCAGATCACCTTTCTCACTGTATATTTTATAGCCGTTTTCCCAGTACACGCCTAACACAAACTAAGTGGAGATTATTTGAGGTCAAGTTTAAACCATAATAAGGTTTTTGGTAATACAAAGTCTAGACGGCATTAGTCAAAGTCTTCACAGTGCTTCTCCAGTGGGAACACAGATCGTTTGTGGAAATAATCATATAATTAATGAAGTATGCTACTGGGAGGCTGAACCTGCCTTTAAATAGTTGAGAATAGTTTATTTTGGAGCTCTGTTGTGCAGGGTTTTTCTAGAAAATGCGAAAATGTCTTTTTTCCAGACAGGAGAACATTTCCCAGCTCTGGATCCTGCTCTGCAGAGCTTCACCTCTCCAGATTTTGAATTCTTGCACAAAGCAAAGGTGAGCCACACCAAGAAAGCCTCCATGCTAATGAAGGGAGCGGTGTCACCACTGCTGATGGCAGTTAGTTGGTTTTTGGTTTTATTTTTTTTTAAGTCATGCCTTTTTGTCTTACTGTTTATATTGCGAGATGTACAGAAGTTGTCCCTATTTCTACGGCAGATGTATTTTTATATCCAATTTTTGAGGGAATGAAATTCAAACAGCAGAAGACCCATGCGATGCTGTGCCTGCTGCTCGTGAGAAAAGCTGCAAAGAGATGTTTTAAAATGTTTTAATGTTTTAGAAACATGAACAACTGTTAAAAAAATACTCGACTGTGTTCCACTGATAGAGTTCCTTAGTTTTAGGTGCTACTTTTCCTTCTTTGCTTCTCCCTCCCTTTGATATTTCCATAAAAGCATCATCCCTGCCCTTTGCCAGGCTGCTCGCTGAGCTGCCCTAGGAAGTCACATTTACTGTCATCATTATTTTTCCCAGTATTTTTCCATTATTTTTTCTATTATTTCCTTTTCCAGCCGGAATAACCCATCGGCTGCATCTGAAACTCGTTAACAGAAGAGCCCTCGGTGACAGCCAAGGTGTCCCCAACTCTGGAGACTCTGTCATTGGTACAAGGGAGTTCCTCCTCCTGGGTGGAATCCCCAGAACTGCACCATGGTTGAGACACGGTGTTAACAAACCAACCAGGAAGCAGAGAAGAAAACACTCAGCAGTCATTAAATGAAAATACCTTAATTAAGCAAAGAAAGTCGCTATTATTAGAAACTCGTTTCTTATTTATAAGGAGCAGAAAATTTTAATAAGGATGAAGTCAGCAGCTGTCCAACTAAAACTGAACCAATTAGCTGAAATGAGACCATGCAGTGCAAGGAGAACTTTGTCTTCAGCATCTCCTCAACACCGAGGGCTTTTAAAGCTATGGTGGGACATGTGGCTGGAGTTTCACTGCTGATTACAGAGAGCAGTTTTGGCTGTTTGAAATTTGGGGTGGTTGGCTGAAGTTTGGGGTGGTTGGCACCACCATTTATCCAGGGGATGGCTCATTTTTGAGCCAAATGCTCTTCTCCTCTCCTCCTCCTCCAGTCAGGTCGTGCAAAGGGAGGGCTCACCTTGCTTCCCCCAGCCCCGTGCATCCTCTGCAAGATGCTCTGGGCTGCTCATGGTGCATCAGCACCACACCTGCACCCAGGAAGGGTTTCTCTCAGCTGGAGAGAGCACCCCAAATCATCCATTCACCTTTTCCGCCTGTACATTGAGTTAGCAAAGAACGTAGAAAGAGAACTTGGCTTTTCATGGCGCATGGGGTTGTGGTCTGACTCTTCAAGTCCTGATCTGACGCAGGAAAGGCACACTGAAGCCAAAACACTGGAGAAGGGAGTCCCAGCGCAAGTTGTATGTGAGGAAATAGAAGACAACTTGAGGAGCATCTCCCACTGCTGGTACCACCTCTGACTTCACCAACAGGAGCTCCTCCAGCAGCTCCTGCTCTACACCCTGTAGTAGCCTGCAACTATGCACCCTAAACCAAAGCCCAGAATGGTGCCTCATTTCCCATACACAACCATGAAGCCCATGCACATCCCACGCAGGACACATGGAGCTTCCACCAACCACCTCCACAATTTGTGTGCAGTGAGTAGCAAAGTACTCCAGGTCATGGATTTCAGCTGTTTTACCAAAAACGACCCCATCACCACTTTACCAAACCAAGTGCCCCGTGTCCAGCCCACACAAATGGTTCATAAAGCTACAGCATTTTCCCATATATCCATGTCCCAAATGTCACGGTCTCACAATGAACATCCTCCCATTTGGCACTTGTGTAGTTCCTTGGGACCTCCTGGTCTCAAACTTGCTGTTGCTGGTTTTGGTTTGCTTGCTCTGTCTCTTCCTTGCCCCAGCTCCTCTTCCTCACTCAGATCCAAATTTTATTCTATATTTCAATTGTACATTCATGTACTTCAAAGCTTTTCCCCAACACTTGGGAGCTTGAGGCATCTAAGCCCGATTTGGTGGTGTCCAAGCATCAGAGCTCTTATGATGACCAGCTTCTGCAGATAGTTCGTCAGGAAAAAAAGCTATTACCAGAGTTTATATTTAATATTTTAAAAAAATAATAAAAAATTAAGAATTCGTGTCTAGGAGAAAATTGCTGAGTAAAAAAGGAATATTTAAAAATAATAGACAGAGGGAGAAGGAAAAGGACAGATACAAGACAGGGCTGAGGTGGATCAGAGAAGCTCAACCATGAGCATCACAGCCATGGAGAAACCCAAACCATTGCACCACTGAGCCTGGGGTCAAGGTCAAGCAAGGACAGAGACAAACGCGTTGCAAGGCAGACTTGAAGTCAATAATTGAACGTGTTGATTTACACCAAGGAAGATTTTTTTTTTTTGCTGGTTTACACAAGAAAGATAATTGTCTGCTTGACCACAAAATTACATGCTATTAGGAATAATTGTATTCATTTAGTAATTAGAAGATTAACCAAAGCTCTCTATATAGCGGTAGTAAGAGTTCATCGTGCACATTATGTGGGATATCGTTCATTAGTCACAACTAGCTGGTCTTAATCTAAAGGATAATAGCCCTTCACATTCAGTGAAAATTACAATTTCCTTTCCAAGGTCTATTAGCTTCAGCTGATAACTACAGCCTTATTACCTTCATTTTGTAGATGGCCAAGTGACTATAAACAGGGTGAAAAATCACAGAGTACATCAAGTTTCTTGGTATCTTAACCAAATCCTCTGCAGACACGCACCAGGTTGTCTGGAGCTTCCCATGCCCAGTGCTTTGGTACCCAACCACACAACATGAAAGTGGTGCAGAGCTCAGATGCTGCCTTTGACCCTGTGTGGAAAATACAGCATCGAGATGGGGTGGATATGGGAAACTGAAAATGTCAACTCAGTATGTGGGAAGTGGGAAATTGAAAATATCGTCTTAGTACGTGCTGATGTGCACTGCATTTGCTTTGGGGTGTGTATACATATATATAAAAATA
>NW_010197481.1:4877-6947 GCF_000695765.1 Mesitornis unicolor | reverse complement strand
ACGTTTCTCATCCCTCTCCAAAATCCTGGGACGTTCATGCTGGTGCTGGGCTGCAGGCATCCTAAAATTACCTCTGACTAAGAAAGTGATATTGATTTTTATGGAAAGATGGAGTGCCTCGCTAAAAGGTATGGGCAAAAATATTTATCCAGGTTTTTCCATTTGGTCATTAGGCCAATTTACTGGTGCCTCTGTTGCTCCAAATTGGATTATTTTTAGTTACATGACTGGGGGGGGAAAAAATAGGTAGATCGTTGTAAAATAGTCCTGTGGGCATTAAATAGAATTAAATCTGAAATTAGATGCATTGTGGCTGTACTTTGGGTTTGTCTTCCCCTGTTCTTTCTTGTAGCTGGAAGAGGATGCTTTGGAAAAAAGAGGATTTAAATATAAAATAGAATTTTAATATTAAAAAAATATAACTGTGGGTATCTGACCTTTTCCTGTGGTGTTTTTTCCATTGAAGATGGTGAAGGTAGGGAAATCCAAATGTCAAATGGCCAACTGGTTTTAATGGGCCAGCCTGGGTTTAGGTCTTATTGAGTTCTCTGGTGCAATCATTAATGGCATTTTCCTGTGGACAAAATCACTTATTTCGGATGCTGTGGGTATTTTCTTGTCCCAGTCCATGGAGAAGCCATGAAAAATGTCTTGATTTCCTCTCAGATAAAAAGATAAAAAGGTTGGATAATCGTAGCTTTGAACTGTATGTAAAATAACCTGTCCTGCATTCAAGCCTTTCACTTCCGAGAGCGCCGTTGTGAACCATGTGCTTTGCATTTAGGCCGAGATAAATACACCAAATAAATAAATTAGAGGGCAGGTTTCTTCTGCTCCAGCTTTCCTAGAAATGTATTTGATGTGCTTTATTTTAATGTGTTCTCTTAACCTTTTCTTAAGGCTTCTTATATTGCATTTTTCTTAATACTTTGTAAATCAAATCGTGAGTTTAAGTTGAGCGGTTCTGACATCTGCAACTCAGTTTGCGCTTGGCAAACGGCCTCGTCGTGCGTCTTCCAGTCCAGTCGAAATGGATTTTGACGAGAAGTATTTGCATTAATAGATTTTATTCTGGCTTAGGTTTCTGAGCTGTGGCCGCTTACGCTTCCCCTCCCTCATTTCCCCACGCAAAAAAATAGCGTTATTTTAGGTTTTCTCGGCTGCAGAGCCTGTCCTGGCCTCTTGTTCTGGTGTGTTGCTAATAGTGAAAGCGCTGCGAGTGCTTCGGTCGCTGTCCAAGAGCACTTCCCGTAGGACCGCGTTGCTGACAGCCTCCCTCGATCCTTCTTTTCTAATTGGCGTTTTGGCATCTCCTCCGAGCACTGCTTAATTCTCTTACTGCTTAATTCTTTCACTGCTAAGCTCCTTTGCTTCCTTTCAGCTGCTTTGGTTCCTCGCTCCGTCCCCGCGCGTTCTGGTGTTCGTTCTTTGCCTTTGTTTCCACCTTTGGTGGTTTCTTTTTCTCCCTTCTGAGGAGATACAGTGCTGGAAGCCTTTCTAAACCAAGTTGTTAATATTTAGTGTCATTTTCTTTCTTTTTTTTCCTCATGAGCTTGCTTTCTTTTCCAATTTCCAGCTGGATACAGTGCCTTTGCTGACGCGTTGCACATGCTAGGATTGCCCGACCCCCTGATGTACCCCGGGATGGCAACGAGGTGATGACGGTCGAGGATGACCCTGACTGAAAAACTGCGCGAGAGGATATCGCGGGCGTTCTACAACCACGGGCTGCTGTGTGCTTCCTACCCCATCCCCATCATCCTCTTCACTGGCCTCTGCATTCTGGCCTGCTGGTAAGTTAAGTCACGCAAAGTCCACGGGTGAAGTATCTTGGCGTGGTTTAATAATCTAATAGCAAAAACTGATCGAATAAGTGAAGTAAAGCAATAAGTACAATAAAAGTGATCACCAAACACCTGGTAGACTCCAGAGCCATAAATTAAAAATGGGAAGAAGGAAAATTGATCTTTCTCTCCATACTTGTGGAGAATGGATGAGAGCAGCGCTGAGGAGGACTTGGGGTGTTGGGTGAGGAGAAGCTCAACAGGAGCTGAAATGGGTGCTCCCAGA
>NW_010197481.1:0-4736 GCF_000695765.1 Mesitornis unicolor | reverse complement strand
GCCATGGAGCTGTTGGAGTCCAGAGGAGGCCACGCAGATGCTGAAGGGCTGGAGCAGCTCTGGTGTGGGGCCAGGCTGAGAGAGTTGGGGTTGTTCAGCCTGGAGGAGAGAAGAGAAGAGAAGGCTGCAGGGAGACCTTAGAGCACCTTCCAGGACCTGAAGGGTCCAGGAAAGCTGGGGAGGGACTTTTGAGAAGGGCTGGAGTGATGGGAGCAGGGGGGATGGCTTGGAACTGGAATTTGGGAGATTGAGAGTGGAGATTGGGCAGCAATTGTTGAGTGTGAGGGCGGTGAGGCCCTGTCCCAGGTTGCCCAGAGAAGCTGTGGGTGCCCCCTCCCTGGCAGTGGCCAAGGCCAGGTTGGCCGGGGCTTGGAGCAGCCTGGGCTGGTGGAGGTGTCCCTGCCCATGGGGGTTGGACTGGGGGGGCTGTGAGGTCCCTTCAACCCAAACCAGGCTGGGATTTGATGTTTCTGTTCTCCCCGAAGCTTGCCCTCTTCTTTTTCAGCCCTTGCCTTGGCACATGCTTTGTTTGTACTTGTAAATTCTCTGCTGTCCTTGTGGACTCTTAATTTGGCTACAAGTTGCAGCTGAATATACGATGGTGCCAGAAATGTTACACCAGCCTCTCAATCATTGCCAATGAGGCGTTATTACTGCTGGAGCTGAGAAAACTTCTGTGCACAGACAGATTCTGTCATCAAGGTTTTAATTCTAGGTATCTTGACTCTTTTGGTCAAAATAAACCTTCTGTGGTGATGTACTCGTCAGCTTTTAGCAGAGCTCCACCTGTGCTGATATAGGTGCAGATGAAAGTTTTTCTTTGAGCATCGCTGAGGATAAGAGCGATTTCTTTCACATTTCCTGTTAAAAGATTATTGGAGGGATTATTTTCAGGTATTGAAAACCTGTGAGATCGCTTCTCGTGCCTGTGACTCTTCAAGGTTGTGAGCGTTGCTTTCCTGAATTTTCCCTGCTTCATATGAATTCTTTTAACTGTCACTGATAACAGTTTTCTTTTCAGATCTCTTGTTCTGTATGAATATGAGCCCCAAGTCACTGCACCACAGCGCTCTTGCTTGCTAATTGCTTCATCAGAGCTTCCAGCGCTAATAGGCTCCTATTTTCAGTCATCTTTCAGGTGCTGTTGCTGGGGTAGGTCTGGGAGTGCGAGACAACTGCTTCAGTGTAAGATATTTATCCATACAACTGTTGCATTTTGGGAGGGATCAAAATCAGAACTGCATCCTTACTCCCTTTCCTAAATTTAGGATTTCCCAGACAGGAGGAAATCTGATCCAGGATTGCTGGCAGCTGTCCTCATTCTTCTTGGGGACCTTGTGCTCTTGTTTTTGTCCTGTCCTTTTAGTCGTGTGTTTAGAGCAGCGTGAATTAAGGTGTCTCACGTGAAGCTCTTGAAGCTTCAAACCAGTTTGGCCACTGGTAATTGTGGGAAGTGTCTGTGTTAGTGCTGGTGTTTGAGGATTCTGCAGTTACTGGTTACCTTTAGGCTGCAGAAACTTGTCCAAGACACCATCACGCATAAAGTAAATAGTCTATATTTTATTTAATGAGTTTCAGTAACTCATTAGAAAAGCAAATAATGGCCCTAGGAGAGACAGGGTTTTTAAAAATAATGTGACACCGTTTGAAAGCGTGAAAATTTGAAGTGTGGTTAAAGCACTTCCTCTTTAGAAGCAATTTTGGGGGATGTTTCAGTTCCTGCTCTGAGCTGCTCCTTGTCGACGAGGTGTTAATTCTGGCTTGAGAGGTGGCATTACCAACTAGGTCAAAACTATTCTGGAGTGCCACTTGAGCATTTCAGGGTGGTCAGACTGAAGAAGATATCCGTGTCTAGGATACCCTGAGATATTTATTGGAAGTTTAATTTTGGGTTGAGGCCTTCAGGTCTTCCTCTTAGTTTGAACCTGAGGTCTTCTTCATTGTTGACCAGGATGATGGAGCAGATTGTACCCTTGCAAGTTTGCAGAAGATATAAATTTCATGTATCAGGAACTGGAAAGTGCAAAACTGGAAGAAATGGCTGGATAAAAACTGGGAAGAGTGGCTGGTACCAGAGAGGAACCTCATGAAGTTCAACGAAAGGAACCATAAAAGGAAAACCAACCCCAGGCACTGGTACAGACTGGGGTCAGCTCTTTGCAGCACAGGCCCTGAGGGTCCTGGTGGACACCAGCATGAACAGAAGCCACCTGTGTGCCCTCATGGCAGAAGTGACCCATGATGTCCTGGGCTGTGTCAGGGAGAGCGTTGCCAGCAGGTCGAGGTGATCCTTCCCTTCTGCTCAGCACTGGTGAGGCCACTTCTGGAGTGCTGACTCCAGTGCTGGGCTTCCCATTAAGAGGAGGGTGTGGAATTGGTTGAGGAGGTGCAGCAAAAGGTCATGAAGATGGTGAGGGGACTGGAGCATCTCTCCTGTGAGGAAAGGCTGAGAGAGCTGGGACTGTTCAGCCTGGAGAAGAGAAAGCTCAGGGAGTTTTGTAACCACACATAAATACATGAAGAGAGGATGTGAAGAGAACAGAGCTGGGTGGCTGCCCAGTGACAGGACATGGGACAACGGGCACAAGCTGAAACACTGAAGATTCTTCTTATATATAAGAAAGCAGTTTTTGCTGTAAGGTTGTTACAGTTGGAGCAGCTATCCCAGAGCGTGGTGGAGGCTCCATCCTTTTAGATGCTCAGAAGCCACCTGGACTTGGCCCTGAGCCTCCTGCAGTGGCTGACGCTGCTCCTGGCCAATCTGCAGAGCTGCTTTCCAACCGTGGCCGTCTGTCATTCTGTCTGTGTGCTATTTAGTCTGCCTGTGAAGTTTATAAAGGAGCTGTGCCATACAAAATGATTTAGGAGAACTGTTTTTCAGCTCCCTTTTCAGCTTCTCCAGTATGAAAGTCATGTTGATTTATCAAGGTGTTAGGAGTGTCCCCTTCTCCCCCCATGCTTCCTTCCTTCCTTCTGTTTGTTTTTTTTCAAGCTGAAAATGCTAAACCCACATGCTAAAAGGAACACAGATCCTTGCCATCAAATTATTTAAGAGTAACTCCTGATTTCTTGGGGCTAGGTACCTTTTAAGTTCAGTCCACATTCGTTTAAAACAAGTAAAACACATTATATCCACTTACAATGAAGCTACATCACCAGTTATATTGTATTTCAGGTTCCTTGACTTGTACTAGAATTTGGGTATGTTTTTTGCCAGAGCTCAAATTCTGGGGCTGCTGTCTACAGTGAACACTTGATAAATATCCATGGAAGTCCGAGAGATGCCTCCTCCTGTGTGGAATAACCTGGTATTTGTGGTGTGTGGCTGCACACAGTCGTTAGCTCTGTGGCTTGTGTAGCTGCAGCTGGTGAAAGCTCATCCCTTACCAAGTGGGTAGGGACCACGACTGTGTAAACCTGGAGCAAGATGCTCGGTAGCTTTTCAGGCTCATTAGAATACTTCTAAGCAAGTGTTTTCATCAAATATAGTGGCATTTTATAGTTATGGGTGGCAGCAGGGTGCCAAGGCCAAAGAAATGACTATAATTCCTTTTCTCATCAGGATGCCTGAATATATAAAATGATAGGTAGCTACAGAAAAGCAGAGGTGATCAACAGTCATCACAGTAACTGCTGGCTGTGAGGTGGGGCAGGGAACTTCCTAAATAACTGCTGCAATACTGTTGAAGATTAATCTTTAGCTAATATACTAACTCATTTTAGGTTGTCCTGGAACTATGTTATGTGGTGAGCATTTCATTCATTATGTGCTTGCTCCATTCTGCTCTTTCCTAGGGGTCTGCTGTTGGCTGCTGGGTCAGTGGACCCTTGGTCTGACCCAGCACAGCCACCTGAGCGAGGATTTGTTTTAAATCACGTCCATTTGAGATTCACCAAGGCCAAGGGCCGGGTTCTGCCCTGGGCTCACAGCAACCCCATGGATGCTGCAGGCGTGGGGAGCAGTGGCTGAGAGCTGCTGGGCAGAGGGAGCTGGGGGTGTTGGTGGCCAGCGTCTGAAGAGGAGGCAGCAGAGTGGCCAGGTGGCCAAGAAGGCCAAGGCCATCGTGGCTTGTCCAGCACTGGTGTGGGCAGCAGGAGCAGGGCAGGGCTTGTGCCCCTGTGCTGGGCACTGCTGAGGCCACCCCTGGGATCCTGGGCTCAGTTTTGGGTCTCAAAAAGGCCATTTTGGGTGTGGAGCGTGGGCAGAGAAGGGCAAGGGAGCTGGGGAGGGGTGTGGAGCAGGCGAATGCTGGGGAGCAATGAGGGAGCTGGGGGGGTTGAAGTGGAGCAGAGGAGGTGAGGGGAGCCCTTATCCCCTCTTTGGCTCCTGAAAGGAGGGGGTAGCGAGGGGGGGTCGTGATCTCTTCTCTCAAGGAACAAGTGATGGGGTGGAAGAACATGGCCTCAAGTTGCATCAGGGGAGAGTGAGGTTGGATTTTGGGAGGAATTTCTTTATTGCAAGGGTTGTGAGGGCCTGGCAGGGGCTGCCCAGGGCAGTGGTGGAGTCCCCATCCCTGGAGGGGTTCAAGCAGTGGTGGATGTGGCACCTGAGGCCATGGTTTAGTGGCCATGGTGAGGGTGGGTTGATGTTGGACTGGGTGATCTTGGAGGTTTTTTCCAACCCAGATGTTTCTGTGCTTCTCTGATAGCTTTCCAGAACACAGATCTGGCAGCTGTGGGACGTGTTCAGCACATGGGTTCACATGGGGTGGGTGCTGTCTGCAGGAGCTGCAGCA
>NW_010197480.1:0-17541 GCF_000695765.1 Mesitornis unicolor | reverse complement strand
CTTTCCTCCCTTCTTTCCTCCCTTCTTTCCTTTGTATTTCAGTGCCAGTTATCTTTAAGAAAGAATGCATTTAAAAGGAAAAACACACAGACTGGACACCAAACATAGTTTGCAAATGTCTTTAAAGTTGTCAAATTCCTTGTCAAAGACAGTCTAATCTATGAATAAAATTAAATGATGCCAGGTTTTTTTAAATAGCTATATTTAGAAGATTTCTTAGAAGGTAGGCTAACGTTGTTGATTTATTCTGCCGTCTTTCTTATGTAAAGTTTTCTTATGTAAATATCCCATCCATTATCATTGGAAGAAGGGAAGAATACCAGGATTCCTTGTCTTCTCATTACCTGTGGAAAAGAACTATGCGCAGCTACAGAGGTATGTAATTTTGCAGGTTTCTTAATGTTTCTTGGCATGGGCTCCCTGACCACAGTTCCTGTTGAGTTTAGATCTGGAATATCTTTGAAGCTGATCAGAGTAACAAGAGCATGTGACAGAGCACCATAGCTGTATCTTCATTGCTAATAGAAGTGTGAGTATCCTTTGTAAAATTTATAAAATGCAGTCAGTTCCTGTAAAGAAGGAACAGAAAAAGATGACATTAAAGGCTGTTTCCTCTGAAAAGGACAGGATCACTATCAGTGATTTTTGGATGTCCCCTAACAGTAAAGTTCTGATTCTTTTTTGGTCTAGTTTAAGTAGACTACAATCAATAGGCACTTCCTTTGAATAATGGAAAGGATTGATACAAATATTATCACAACTCTTAGTAATGCTGCATAAAGCCAGACAGTTTCCTTTTTAAGGACCTGATTTTTTTTTATGAGCATAGCCATTTTGCAAACCATTTCAACATCTGCATGAAATATGGTAGAAAATTTATCAAAGTTGTCTCAACTGTTCCTTTGTAGCAGAATTGGAATATTCAGGAAAGGTAACTGAAAACAGTGAATGTCCAGCATGGAAAATAACTAAATTATTTCTCAGCTTTATTTGTTTAATGAACAATTAGTTGCTGTCATGGATTACATAAACACCAATTTGACTTTTGTGCTGTTTATTTGTGTTTCTGTACCATGTCAATTTTACAGTCCTTGATTTCTGGATTGCTGTTCCAAGTTTTTCCTGACACAGTCTGTAGTAGTTCCTGCTCTTTTAGTCTGAAATCACTTCTTTTATTACTAAGTATGTATAGCATGTCACTTTAGTGAGATCCTCAGCAGAGCACCTGCCTCCTACTGCTGAGTGAGCCAGATCTGTCCCATGCTGCTGTCAGTGATCCAGCTGTTGGTGTTGACCACTCTTGCTTCTAGTCCTTAGCACATAAGCACCATTCATCAAGATGAAGAAGTAGTCAGTGTGTTAGGAAATCTTTATCGTCACTGTCCTAATTCCACTCAGTGGTGTTTTTCCACAATCTTTTTTTTTCTATGGCAGACTAGCTGTGCCATTTCTTCATATGCTCAAAACCAAACAACTCTCCTCCTCCTCATCTAACATCCAAAACAGGTGTGGTTGGAATTAACTCTCACTCTTACACTCCAAGAAACTTCAATACTTTCTTTTCAATTACAGTTTGTTACATGACTGTGTAAGATGCCAGCAAATACTAAGAATAAACAGCAGTATTTTCTCTAAATAATTCCTCATCCACAATTGAAAAGGCTCCAGCATATTTCTTACATGGGAAAACTGAGCACATATGAAAGTCTGATATATATATTAAAAACTAGCTCAGATTAAAAAAAAACTGATGAGGGAATTGAAAAACAAGGAAAATACATTCTGAAGATAATTCTGTATTCTCTGCTCGTATCTCTTCTTGCTTATTCCTACCATTTAGTCTTCTCTAGGCATGTGCTGTCATAGACAGGATCCTGGAGTAGATGTACATTATGTTCCTTCTCATGCTATTTTTGTATGTCTTTCCTTGAACAGATGATCATAATATAACCAAGGCTGCCTAGCTATGTGACCACCAATATTTCACTGTTTATTTTACTGCTCGACTGTATGGCATGAATTTTTTCTTCACTTTGTTTCTGTTGGGTTGTTACAAGTTATTGTGAAGGGAGAACTATTTTCAGCAAAATATGTAGCTATTTTGACAGCAGCAGTGTAGACATTGCTGCACAAATGATAAGGAAGTTGTCTGCCCTATAAAGAAAACTGATCCCTTGAAAACTCAGTTTACCCTTTAGGCTCAGACTAAAAAGTGTTTAGATTTCATCCTGATGAGCCACAGAAACTGCAGTTTGTAAAGAGTAGGAAAGTTACGGGTCTGCAGCACAATTATTTGCATGTTCCTTTTCATTTCACTGTTACTGCAGTCGTTCATTCTTCCCTGCTCCATTGAATTAGATGACTGAAGTGTGAATGTAGCAGAATCTTGAAACTTCACTGAAGCCATACAAAGAATAGAGAGTCGTTCACTCTCTCTTCCAGTACAAGACCTGAGGAAAGGAGGAGCATCAAATGGAGCCAGGAGGAACCAAGACTGAAACAACAGAAGAAATAGCACCTTTCTGGCTCTTGATTACAGTCAGTAGTTGTCTTATAGCCTTCTCTGTAGAAACAGTTCTGGATACTAAAGGCTAGATGGGCTCAAGAAGAAAATGGACAAAATGAAAAAATTATCTTTAGAATGTTGCTATAAACACAGCACTACTAGAAGACATCAGAGGTTAAAAGTAACTGGAAGGTGACATAGTATAAGGAAGAAGTATTATATAGGCTTGTCCTTCTCTGGGCCTACATTTAGAGAAAGGACAGTGGGTTAGATAGACCTGTCACCTGCCATTCTCACCTACTAGTTAAATGGGACAGGAGATACAAACCAAGATACAAAACGTTCTCACACTAGAAAAATTGAAATATACTTCAACAGTTTTTAGTATACATATGAGCATGTTTGAGTATGTGTTTTATCTAGAGTCTATATTAACTGGTTTTGGTACTTCCATGGTCTATTTCTCCTAACATCAATAATGTAAAATATAAAATACTGAGTTCTGGAAAAGCACTGAGTTACTTCTTCAGCAGATATGGTTTGGGTTGGAAGGGACTCTTAAAAGATATCCTGTACAACCCCTCTGCAATGAGCAGGGACTTCTTCCATTAGATCAGGTTGCTCAAGAGTCCCATCCAGCCTGATCCTGAATGTTTCCAAGGTTGGGGCATCTACCACCTCTCTGAGCAACCTGTTCCAGTGAGTCACCAGCTTTACAGTAAAACATTTCCACCTTATATCTAGTCTGAATCTATTATCTTTTAGTTCAAAAGCATTACCCCTTGTCCTATCACAATGCACCCTACTAAAATGTTTGTCCCTATATTCCCTATAAACCCCCTTTAAGTACTGAACTCTGCGATAACATCTCCTCAGAGCCTTCTCTTCTGCAGGCTGAACAACTCCAGCTTCTTCAGTGGTTCCTCATAGGAAAGGTCATTTTGTGGCCCTCCTCTGGACTAGCAGGTCCATGTCCTTATGTTTTGGGCCCCAAAGCTGGACCCAGTACTCTAGGTGAGGTCTCACCAGAGCAGAGTAGAGGAGCAGAATCACTTCCCTCAACCTGCCGGCCACACTTCTGATGCAGCCCAGGATGCGGTTGGTCTTCTGGGCTGCAAGTGCACATTGCTGGCTCATGTCTGGCTAATGCTTACACTGAAAAGTAATCACTTTAAATTAAATGGCTTGCTTGTTAGTAATCCAAAGCATTCAGAGGTTCATCTGTGTTCATATAAGATCATAGGTATTTATCTGAACATATACAAATAATCTGAACCTTGCGCCTGTAAACCCACTCTGAAATTTTTGCAAGTACAAACATCGTGAACCTCTCATTTTGTTTCAGGCTGAACTAATGTGACAGCAGTGCTTATGAAGCATTTTGGCAATTTTGTATTTCCTAGCAAGTAAAGAGCTAATAAACGTGACACAGTTTTGAGTTTTTTCCAATCTGTACAATTCATTTACATTTGTTTCCATTTCAGACTGTGACTCACTTCACTTTTTATCTTAATTAGACTTGTTCAACCATTCTTTGAACTTTCTGAGTTCTTTGGAAAGATGGTGTCAAGATGTACACTGCTTGCTTTACACTGCTGACCTTCAGTCTTTTATAAACTGCTGGCTTGCAGAAGTAGTTAACCTAATAGCCCATCTATTTAGAGCTGTTAGTATGGAGAAATGTACGTTCATTAACTTTACTGAGCTCTGATGCAGTTTTGTGACTTGTGGGCTTCAACTTCCCTGTTATCCATACCTGATGTAGCTATTTAAAGTAGGATCAGGTCTGATGACACACTCTACATATATCAAGAATCTATTTTTGTTTCCCTGAATCAGTTAAAAAGGTGTTAGGCATATATCACAAAGCCAAAAGAATATACATACTTTCTAAGGTAGATTTTACCTTTCTTTATCTACTCCATCAATATGCTATTCATCATGATACAGGATGTCCAGATGCAGTCCTAAATTTGTATGTGAAAGCTTTAATTCACTGCGTGAGTCTAATGAAGAAGATGACTAAGCACACATGTCAGTCCTGTGCTTTCCTTCTAAAAAGGCAGACTATAAAACATCATAAAACTCCTCTGAGCCATGGACACATCCAGCAGAAGTTTTGCAGGAAGCAAAAGGAAACTTACCTTTGAGAGAACTGTGCTGGTCATGTTCCAGTCTCCAGCACATGTAAATAGACATAACCTCACCTTCAGGAGAACATAGGCAATAAGGTAGTAATATTTAGTCCTTTTGAATAAGCTATTTAAAGAGGGCCAAAGTATAGTAAAAACAATTAGTGACTGTTTACTCCTTGGCTAGTGAAATCTTTGGACATGTGACATGCTGTGATGAGAGAGAAGGAAGTGGCCATCTCTACCATCAGTGACTCCTAACTTCTGTTCCGGATGTAAAGAATAATTTTTAAAAATTTCTTTTCCAAATCTGAACATTGTCTAAGCAAAATGTTTTTAAAAGTTTTCTTTGGATGTTTTGAAAATTCATGATCCAAAAGAAATAGTTATTTTGAAATTACGTTCTCTGTTAAACATCACAGATGTATCTATGAATGTGATACTTCTGAAGGCTTGTATTTCTGCTGGGAGCGAATCTGTTGGCTACAAATTGTGGGGATGAGGTGTTGGGTTTCCACAAATACAACATGAGAAAGTAGTCTTTTATTTCTTTTGCATTAAAGACAGCCTGAATGTATGAGTTTATTATTCAGTGCATAGGACTTGATACCTCTTATTTCTGTCTAGGTTTTAAGAGCTTCTAGTTTGGTCACTATGAGTGCTCTAAACCAGTAAAGGACTGATGTTTTTTTTTTCTTTTTTTTTTGCAAGTACCATGCTCACTGTATAATCCAGTTTAGTAGATCTAAGGGCAGTGGGCTATTCTCCATCTCTTAACAGGGAGTGAGCTGTCCCAAAACCCCTCCTTGCAGTCACACGATGGGCTTTTACCATGAGTTAGGATGAGCACTCACTGGGTGGCTCATGCCAGTGAGACCCGAGTAGCAGTGCAGGAGCCAAAAATTAATAAGAAAGGAGTCTGCCTTCTCTACGCTGGCTGTGTTGCAGTGCTACTGTAGAGTTGATTGTAAAGGTCATTTCTTGACCTCCCATTTTTAAGCCTTTCTGCAGGGCTCTGTCCCAGTCATTCTGATACTCATTGTGCTGACTTTTTGCTGCTGTGTCAAGGACATAGCAAACCTTCAGGCTGCCAAATCAATGGATGAGGAAACTATTCCCCTTCTTCTGTCTGGAAGAGAATGATGCAACCATTGAACACCCTTATGCTCAGTGTTGCCTCAAAATCCAGAAAACTGTGCAACAAGAAGCGGACTAATTGCTGTCCCAATATCCATTATCCAGTAATTTATCCATAGCATGAGCTGTAAGAAGATTAATCCTCCTTTGAGTGTTAGATAATATTGGATAAAACTGCTAATCATATCCAGCATGTCTATCTACTACAGTAGTTCTCTCTAATTAGACAAGTTTCCTATATATACAAAAACAATGAAGGGAAAAGTTGTGTAGGATACATTGAAAGCATATTTTTCAGGAAGCAGAGCAAATATAATTTATTTTGTACACCATCATGTTCTAGATTACAACTCCTAATCCAGTTTCTGATACAATAGGATGAGAACTATTGTCTTTAATTTTACTGTATGCTTTTATAGTGCTGTCTGTTTTTCTCTGTTAAATCAAACATCAGTAACTTGAAGTGTCTTTTATGTACTTTGTATTAATTTCTGTTATGTTTTTGACAGTCGTACTTCATAGAATCACAGAATGGTTTTGGTTGGAAGGGATCTTAAAGATCTAATCCACCCCCCCTGCCATGGGCAGGGACAACTTTCACTTGAGCAGGTTGCTTTAGGAGCCTGATCTTGAACACTTCCAGGGAGGGGGCATCCACAACTTCCCTAGGCAACCTGCTCTAGTGCCTCACCATCTTCACAGTAAAGAATTTCTTCCTAATAGCTAATCTAAATCTACCCTCTTTCAGTTTAAAGCAATTACACCTTGTCCTAACACTAAATACCCTTGTAAATAGTGCCTTCCCAGATTTCCTGTAAGCCCCCTTCATGTACTGGAAGTCTGCTATAAGGTCTTCCCAGAGCTTTCTCTTCCCTAGGCTGAACTACTCCAACTCTCTCAGCCTGTCTTCATAGGAGAGGTGCTCCAGCCCCCTGATCATCTTCATAGCCCTCCTCTGGACTCGCTCCAACAGGTCCATGTCCTTCTTATTTTGGGGCACCAAATTTGAACACAGTACTCCAGGTGGGGTCTCATCAGAGCAGAGTAGAAGGGAAGAATCACCTTCCTCTGCCTGCTGGCCACACTCCTTTTGATGCAGACCAGGACAAAATGAAAACAAACGAGCATATAAGCATATAAATAAACCCCACTGTTATTACTGGAATTTCTTGCTTTGATCTCTCAGCAAGTGAGAAAGCCCTGTGTTGCCTGTTACAGGAGGAGAGACTATTCAAGAATGCCCCACTTTCCCATTCTCCTAGAGCTCCATGAGCAACCCTGACCTGTTTTCTTGACTTACTAACATACCAGTTTCAGGGGTAAGGTTTTTATTTAATTTCCTACAAAATAATCACAGTTTTAAGTTTTTTTCCCACTTTGTGAAGAGTTCTCCTTCTTTCATGGATAAAGTTAGTATAGAAGCACTGATTTAAAGTTGCTTTGTTCATTTATTTAATTAGTTTTTATTCTTTAAACCATAAAAACATTCAATTCACTTTATGCCCAATAGATGGCAGTGAAGCACTGAAAATCCACCAACTTTGTTTATGTTTTTACTTTTACATGTATTCTGCAGTAATAACAACCAGCTACTGTCCAATGCTCCTCCTTAAAAGCAGGTTAATTTACACTTCCCTCCAGATTCTGAGCTATTGTTTCATAGGTGTCTGACATTTTCACATGCATCATAATCTAGTCTTCGCTCTCTGATATTTTTGGATGACTGTTATCTCTGCTTCTGTTCCCTGTTTCTTAACTCCTGTAATTCACAAAAGTCTGTGCTTCTTTTTTGATTAGATTTTAATCACTGTTGACAAGGTGATGAGAAATTCCTTCCAGTGCTTGTCTCTTCATCGAAATAGCAAAATCTCTTCAATGTCTTCAGGGTGGTGATTGACTGACGTGCTGATTATATATAGATTTTTCTGTGTTTGCACTTCTGAGAAATGTAAAACCTTGTGCTCTATTAGAAGTTTTTGTATCAACTGCATAAAAAGTGTAAGTTTTACAGCAATGAAAGGAAGGATTTGAGTTTGGAGTTTAGAGGGGGAAGGTTGTTTTCCACTGTATCTAATCCAAGTTTCATTTGATAGCAGTAGGAGTTTTCAGAAAATCTTAGAGAAAATATTTTGCATGTTGTTGATTGATTGTTCCCAAAGACCTTGTCATTGCCTTTTCACCTTGAGGTGTCATGCTAAAACTGATAATTTACTTACACTTCAGAAAAATCCCCCAGAGCTACAAAAACTGATGATGTCCTATTTCTATGATCATGCTTTCAGTCTAGGAAGATCTTCAGAGAAAAGTACCATCAAAGAATATTTGCTATTTGAGAACTACTTTAAAGGTGTGAAATATTTCCAAAAGGATGCACATGACGACTGATAGACAAACTACACAGCCATTTTATAAATATAATTTGTGCTGCACAACACAAATCTTTTTCCCACCCTATGGAACGCATGCATTTTTAATAAAGAATTTTTTATTTATAGTTCCATTTACTAAGATGGTTGCTTTATGGATACTCACAGGACTATGCAACTTTTTCTCTAAAGATTTGAGGTTTTGTGCTCACTTTCTTGAGATGGTTGGCTAATGTTACAAAATGGTATTCGTACACAGAAGAGCCCTTGACAAGAAGACCAATACAAGAGAGGAGGGGAAGCAAAGATAAATTAGTTTGAAAAATAAGTAGGAAAGGTTCCTAAGTAATGATTTTACCTGTCACATGCTGAAATTCTCTGCAAGACAAAATTTCTACTTACTGATTTCATTGTTTTATCTCAGCTGTTTCCATAAGGACTAAATTTAACATCTGTCTTGAGATATGGAGTACTTAAAGGGCAAACTGTAGGCAAAGGTGTTGGGGAATTGGCACATTGATGGTACATTCCACATCTGTCATTTTAGCAGCAAAAGCCCAAAATACAGGCCTGAAATTTAGTGGTCCCTGCAGTGCAGCAACTATTCCACTCAGTCCCTAAAGACTGTAGTTTGCAATAGAGATTCAGTTTTTTTGCTTTGGTAGTAAAAAAATTAATAAAATTGACCATACTTTTTTTGAACATTAGTTTGCATGTAGTAATTTTTTCTTAACTTCAATATTCGTATCTTTTTGGCTCACACCTCTTTCCTGTAACAACATTATAATAGCCTAGTGGTTTGGATGGTGATGATACATCTTTGAATATCATGTCAAAGATCAGCATAAATAGTTCAAAGAACTGTTTTGGCATTGGATGAAAATTCACTTGAAAAAATCCAAGCTTGTATTTATACAATAAACTGTGCTAAACAATGTAATTATGGTTCATCATGTCATCTTGAATAAATTTGAAAGGTTTCACTATTTTTAATACCATTGTAAAAATGTACCAAAAGTGAAAAACTGAATACTATATATTTTCTGTTGAACCACAAAAGAAGCCTAAGTCCAGATAATACTAAGAGTCTCATCTAAAAACCACAAACTTCTGAGAATTTAAAGTTAAGGCTAAAAATACAGTCTTAACTTATTTTGTTACATTTAGGTACCGAAGAGGTGGAACTGCAATACCTACACAGAACGGGGTTAGTTAAGGATCCTAAACAGAGTTTGAAAATATCCACAGACACAGCATTATGTGTCGCCAGTCCCATTTATGGGTACTGCTATATTAATGACACAATATTTGTTTTAGAGGCCACCAAATATCTTTGCCAGATTAAACATTTGTAATCTGGATCCAACTTTAATATACTCTTTCAAATGGGAAAGCCACAAACAGCTATAGGCAACATCAACAGAGTCTCCTTCAATCTGTTAGTTTGTCAGAATTACAGACAAGGCAGAGCCAGTAATAATAAGCACCTATCATGAGGACATTAATTAGAATGTTAAAATAATGAGACTCCTCGCTATGAACACATCTGAGTTTAGTGTGCTGCAAGAAGATCCTACCCTATTCCAACAAAATACTAGCAGTAAACTGAGGTCAGTCCAGTGAAATGAGAGCAGAGTATAAACTTGTTTCCCTCTTTTTATCCAAAGATGACCATGATCCATAATTCTAGAATTCACCTGACCATCTTCTCTTTTTATCCTTCAGTCCTTGCTTATCATTTTAGGCATATCTATGCAGTGGATCTATTCACCTAAGTATAGAATATAACTCTCTTAGAAATGTCCACTCCACTTTCTTAGGCAGAACTAAGGTGATTATATTGTATTTTCTTTATAGCCACTGGATTTGTCTTTGAAATTCCACAGGCTTTCAATTCCATGGCAATAAGGCAAATGGAGAAGCAATAGTAATAGCAGTATGATATACAGCATTAATCCGAAGTAACTTCACCAGTGGAGACATTCTTCTGGACATAGACAGCTAGCAATGACCAGTGGGCTAGGTTAGTGATACAAATGTGGCACAACCAGCCATGACATTGACTACAAAGGTAACATAGCTCATTTTCTGTGAAACTCTTCTTTATTCCCTTCCCTGAAGTTCTGACATTTCTATCCTCTATTCTCACAGAGGTTTCTTCTGTAAAGGCAAAACATATTCCCTGAAAAATAGCCTTTGTAACAAAAGGTTAATAGTTGTGAGGTTGTGATCAATTTTGATGTTGCAAAATGGATATGCATTTGGGCTTTTCTGCATGCGATGTTGACTATGTGGCAATATAGTAATTCTAGGTGCCTCTTAGCAGACTGTACAGGCAACTGCATGACCTGTGTAAACATTCAAGAGCGACAAGAAGGACCATTTTAGAAAAGACAATGAGCAAACTAACAGCAGATAATGTGCTGCTGTTTCCCATTAAAAATTTGCACTGAGATAACATAGGAATAAAAAAGAAACTCAACCTGTATGGACTATTTTGCTTGCAGTCTGGTTACCGATATAGTATAGCTCAAAGGAGAGCCAGCATATATTTTTGATTGTTGTTCTGTCTCACAGTGCAGTTATTTTTAGACAGATACATATTGGTGCTTAGTGACATGGTTTAGTAGTGGTTTTAGTAGTGTTGGGTTAACAGTTGGACTCAATGATCTTAAAGGTCTTCTCTAACCTAAATGATTCTATGATTCTATGATCTTTGTAATCACGTCAGTCAGAAATGGCTATAGAGAACAAGAAGGTAGGAGGATGCAGTGGTTAAGATGGTGGAAAGGGAGAGACAGTAAGCAGAAAATGGGTTGGGGAAGGGTCTGCTGGGACCAAATACTGGGAGAATCGCTTGTGCAGGGAAATAAAGACTGAAGTTTGACAAGTGCAGAAAATTTTAACATGCTGAGAAAGAGCAAGGAAGAGAAAGAGAAGAAAGTTACTTGCAGAGTACCAGGAGAGAAGTGTTAATTTTACCTTACTTAGCCCATATCCAAAAATCTGTGAAAATTGACACATTTGTGTAATAGCATACAAAATAATTGCAAGCATATTGAAGTATTTTTAGGTTTGTTCAGGAAAAAAATCCTAGTGGCCACAGTGACAGTTTGCCTGTGTCCATGATTAAGAAAAGTAAGTCTATATCTGCAAAGTCATTGACTTTTGGGTTGCTCCAATTAAATGCTTTGTGACTAGGACCCATGTCTTACAGGAAGAGCTCTTCAGGGATTGGGAAGAGAGGACTTGTTATGTTAAGCTAAGGGCACCCTGTATTGCATGGGAATTTTTATCAAATTTTACAGTAAAGAATTTTTTTCATTATTTGATGGTAGAACAAACTAGCCATCCACTTCTTTATCATATTACTGCTCATTATCATGAGCAGTATAAATCGTCCCTTTTCTGTCTCATTCTGTAATATCTGTATAAGGATGCTTGCATCCTGTCAGTTCTCCAGGTTAACTGAACATGTTCCAACCAGGGCGATTGAGTCCAGCAACTTGGAGTTGGCATACCCAGATGCAGGGCCACTCTGTGAGTGATGTTATAATTATCTGCCTCTGTTTTTAGACTACAACTTCCTGAGCTACTCCAGGCTGCATGATGGAGGGGAGCATCTGGAAGAGCTCAGGCTAGGCCTGAACAAGACCAATCAAAACACTAAGCAATGGGGGATAACAGTTAAGAGCATTCAGAAGTAAGAGTAGATTTAGACAGAACCAGAAGGAGAGACACAAGGCCTTCTAATACTAAAGAGGGATTTATTTTCTTCTGAGACTTGCCAGGGCATCATGTACATTGGGTCAAGTAGGAAATGCACAGCAGCAAAATGACTGGGCTAATAACCTGTGTTCAAATATAAAGAGATGCAAATCTTAACAAGACTCTTTTCAGCATGGACTCAATGTTACTAAACTGATGGCTTCTGCCTGAAAGTCCAGCTGTTGTAAATAGTTACAAACAAAACTTTCTAACACAACTTCTTAAACTTAAAATTAATTAACTTACTGCAAAATGGAGTTTCTTCTATTCCAGACAAGGTTAGAGGACTTATCCATTTGCTTTGCTTATTAGAAAGAAGATAACTTTGAAAAAAACATAATTGGAAGTAAGCCACATATTGATGAACTAATTAAAATTGTTCAGATTTGGCTTTTTGGGGTTGAGACATGTTTTTACAATGTATAATAATCCACAAGCAGTACAGTATTGCACAGTCCAAAATATGTTGCCACTAAAGTACCTGGGTTTTTTGGTTGATTGCCTAGTTGCTTGGTTGTTTTACTGTGGTTACTTTATTAATAGATCCATACTGTGTACAACATATGCCACTTGAAAGATCATAGCTGGAGGGAGTGGCATTGATTTTTAAAACTAGTTTTGAAAGCTGTTATTGATTTCTCTTCCAGAAAAATATGTTTAAAGGATGGCACTCTTGAGAATTCTGATAGATCGGGAGATATATCAACTAGCTTATAAATTTGCATCACATCTTTTCTATTTTTTAAGGAGCTCAAATAAGCAAAAGATTAACAAAATCAAACTCTGATGAAGTGCTTTGAGCTCCAACACATATTTACATCCAGTGGCTGTATTTACATATTAAGAAGTGAACTGTATTTTTAGAAGCACCTGTATGGAGGGGAAAAAAAAGAAAGTTTTCCCACTGTTCTGTCTTATTTCCTCATCCAAAAAGAAGCTGGTTAGTGTACTTGCATATGCCAGGTCATTTTAACCAACATTTGTACATGTATAGTCAGCAATTACAGAAAGTTGCAGGACATCCAGAGACTCATAAAGGAGCCTCTGCCTCTTCTGGTAAACCAGAAATGGACTCCAATAGACAAATATTTACTCAGATCTGTGAGTCTTCAAGCCTACAAAGCACATCCAGTTCATATTTACCAACTACAGCAGTCGGCTGCGTGTGCTATTTTGCTTTACTCCAAAAGTAGAAGTTCTATGGCTTCAGTCTATGCCTCTTTTAGGTAGACATATGGGAATCAGCTGTGTATGATTGATTATATATATTTAAGAATGTAGTTAACTCTTCTAATAATTAGTATGAGGAAAAAGAGTAAGATTTGGCCTGTGTGATGTTTTTGTGCCTGAGTCTGTACTTGTTCTTGTACTCAGGGATTGATCCAACACCTACTGAAGCTAGTGGAAGTACTATGTACTTTTTCCATAACTGATGTTCTCAAATTACTTTATTTGTGATGTATTGATATAAAATACTTTCTCTTCAGTTCATCAACAGACTTGAGAAAATTACTGTATGTAGAAACAAAATTCTTAACACATATCAAAAAGGTAAATTTAATTAAAAAATATCTTTTCCAAGCCAATTAGCATGCACAATCTTCAAAAATTAGTAGTTTAAAACACTCAGATGATTCAGAAGACATGACTGTGTTCACTGGATATAATTTTTGGTGATGTGGTATGAGAGTTGCTGTCTACAGAGCGTAATGATCTGTGACCACAGACAAACTGACCCCAGGATCATCAGCCAACCACAAACACAGCACTGGGATTTAAATGTGGCCTCCAAAACCACAAACCTCCACCCAGTGAGCTAAAACTGCAACTCTACTAGATCAGCTAATAGAGCGGACTGATGAACAAACACATGAGGAGGTGCATCATGTTTTTAGTGCTACAGATGTGTACTTCAGTGATCACATCATTAGCAGGCAGCAGAAGGTTAAGCAAAAGAAAAGCTTCTCACATGCAGACAGAGGCCATACAGAGGGAGATCTATATTTGACAGCAGCCCTGAGACATGCATCGTCCCTTTTCAAATAGACGAGCATTCTCCCTGGCTAGAGTCCCCTTTGGAGCCCTTTCTCAGCCCTGCCAAATTCATAATGATTCTAGAGGTGGAGTGCTGTGATAGAGCCAAATAAACAGGAAAGTAATGGATGTACTGGAGAAAATTAAAGGTTCAAAAGGCAAAGCAGCGAAGTTGCTAAACCAACAACTTATCTGAGGGAAAAAAAAAAGATCAAAACCTTAAGAGGGAGAAAAGGCATAATTTTTATAAACCAAGAGATGTCATTCAGCATTATCAGCTGCAACAATTAATTCCTTCCTTGCCAGGTTTCCATAAGAGCATATTAAAACTGGAGAAAACAAAATGCTTCATCTGGATAGCCTTCATCAGAAGCCTTTGTAAAATTTCTCAATTCACTTGTGCTGCTATTATAATAAGTTTACCTAGGGACAATATTCACAAATCTTCAACATTAAGGTTCAAAACGAAGTGAGGAGGAAGGTGAAAAATAAGTTCTCTTTGGTGGAAACTCTGAAAATCAGAAAGAGCCACAACAGCTTAACAGAGCTTTGCAAACTGGCCTTCAAGTACTTAAACGCTTCAACTGATGAAACCTATGTAGGATTCAGGATTCTTTCTGCCGTAATTCCTTGTATTTACACACAACATATTGTTTCAAAAAGCAGATGATGCCATCATATTGCAGAAATGCAACTAGCTGGAAATAACCGGATTAAAAAAATGACACTGGAAATAAAAACCAACAAAAAATGTACTCACATTCTCCCTGGATGTTTACATTAAAATCTCCATTCCCAAAGACTTTGAAATCAGCCTGTTCATCTTGTTCAATTAGCTCTGTGATGAGTTTTGTTAAGAGGGATCTGTGTTCCTCAGAAATTTTTAAGAAAGCATTCAGGTAATGTCATTGAAAACCTTAGAAAATTAACAAGTAAAAGTTAGATTTTCAATGGTATGAACTATCACAACTCTATTGATCCTGTCATTCTGGATCAGGAGGAAGTAAAGTTAGCTCAGGTGGAACTACCAGGAAAAAAAATTTGAAAACAGCCTTAATGTTTGTTTTCTCCTCTGGTCCCAGTCTTTTGACTGTCTGATAAATTATCATCTGACCATCAGATATTCAATGGCTATTTAAGCATCTAAATTCCAGAAAAAAACCTTGCTTCAAGTCAACAGTGGCAGTTACAAAACCACCGTCTAGGACTATCAAAACTTAGCTCTTTCAGAGCCTACATTTTCATTACTAATGTTGCTATGGTACCAAAATTTTCTTACTAGGTATGTACATATTTGTCTGTAATCTGCCAGCAGTAAACTGCAGAGATCCTTTCTTATACCTCAACTCCTTCAGGGCTCATAAAATATGCATTCCTCTACTTCTCTCAAAATATATTCTGATTTGGTAGATGATCGTGCATATCAACACCTCCCCATGTCCCCCCTTCCCACACATTCCCAAGATAGCTGAAAGAGAAATTCCTGTTTTACTCAACAGGCCAGTCATTAAACCTCTGGGTGCTTTTAACATTTTCGATCCCTCCTTCATTGGAAGGTTTTTCCCACTCCCATAAGACAACATGAACTGCCAGGTTGTGGTAAATTCCAGGATGGTCTCCGTCATTCTCTTGTAGTTCACAGCGAATATTGACTTTTATGTTGAAGGAGAAAAGGCATGAAAAAGTGAGAATGATTGTCAAGCAAGTTAAGAGACTCCCTGGAAAGGGCAGACTGATACTCTTTACTTAATCAAATAAATTATTTCTGCAAAGTGGAGCAGTTTCACCAAGGCTATTGCAGAGCCTTGCACTAAGTCTCTGCATTACTGCAGCATCCTAAAGCTGCAGTTTTAAGCTCTTTTCAGGCAAGGATGGGGACTAGACTTTGAAGTCAGATGTCATACACAAAGCAAGGACACTGTGAATTCACGTAGATAGCTATTACTAAAATTGGATCCTGATCTGGTGTTTTGGAAAGGACAGATCTCTTAATATCAACCATTCAGATTGAATATCAACCAGAAAAGTCTTGAGAGTTTATAATTTTGCCTCCAGCTTATATTTAGCAGTCAAATTATTTATTCCAGTAATAATAACTTTTTTCTGGCTTATGGAGTTTAAAAGGGCTATTTTTGCTGATTTGTACCTTTATAAAAATAGTCAATATAGTAATTTATTTTGGATTTTGGTTTTTAATAAAAGTGTTTAAATCATTGACTGAAAAATATGTACTGATATTTTGTATACATAGGATAATATACTTAACATGTATATACTGTAAAAAAATAGTCCTCCAAAATATTGGACATGAAGTTTTCTGCAATGGCAGATTTATTTTTATGAAGAAATGTGTTTTCCTAGTGAAATAGTTTGGGTTAGACTTTGCTTCCAGTTTAGCAGAGGAAATAACAATAAAATAGCATTCCTCTGGAAGTTTTGAATGACACCTGAGAAGTTCCAGGAATTTGCTATCAAATACATTCCGTATCTTCTGGAATAAATTTGTAACATAAATCTGAGATCAAAAGTGTTTGTCACTCAGGAGTGGTCCCAAGAGGCAATTAATCACACTCAATTCTGCTTTTCTATCTGTTAAGACATAAAAACGTGATTATACAGCTCTTCTCCAATACCTCTGTAATGAGGTGCAGCTATCTCAGCACCATGGGAGGTTTGATTCCACTTACGGTTTCCTGTCCCTACATTCAGGATACAGTTTTTTCAGTTAATGGAGGGTTTGGGGTTTTTTTCCCTTTAATGAACAGTGTGTTTATGATGTCCTTCTGCCAGCTCAAGAGGAATGTAACAGCAACATATTAATGACATGATCCCAAACAGAGGTGCTGGATTATTATTAAAAGAGGCTCTCTCCTGTTCAGCACTACAAATGGAGTCACACGGTGGAACTGCTGGGTCTTTTCCATCTCTTGTCTTGCCTGGAGTTCCCTCCAGTCTTGTCCTGAGTGCACAAGGCAATTGCCAAGGAGCTAATGATCTTGGAGACAAGGGGAGGGGCCAGCAAACAAAAAAAGAAAAGGAGAAAAAAAAAAGAAAAAGGAAATGTTCAATTAACACCTATTTAGCCTTTATAATAATGCTCAGACATAATTATACTGTCTGGTGTTAGAGGTATATGTCTCATTAACAGCACAATATATACTTATGTATGTTTTGGCAGAGGAGACTGAATTCTAGAATTTTTCATAATGACAACTTTGCCTGTTAGCTTCACTCTACATTCTTGTGATTGCACTTCATTCCAGTATTTTCATACTTTTTTCCTACAAATAACTCAGTTGGAAATACAAGATTGTTTTGAAACCAACTGTTATTTTCCTTTGAAAATAAACATCTCTCTGCATTTCTCAGTAGGAGATTTGCTTTGAGCTTACTCATGGTTTTCAAACTTTTCCTTCATAGTGCTTCAGGTTTAAGCTTCCCTGTGCCTGCAGCTGATCCATCAAAAAAAGAGCTCGTTAAGGAGCTCTTGAAGAGAGCATGAACATGAAACTTCAGACATGTACTGTAGCCCTTATGATACAGTACATTTCCCATATAAACCCAGATGTGGGGAATGACCTATTAGAGAGCAGCGTAG
>NW_010197479.1:377-3597 GCF_000695765.1 Mesitornis unicolor | reverse complement strand
TGACGCTGGTGAAGGGCAGCGGTTAGGAAACTTTCCTGGGATGTGGATGCAATGGCTTCAGTTCTCTGAGAAAGATCCAGCTCTCCCACTGTTGAGCAAGTGCTCTAATAACTCAGCTGTTATGCAGAAACTGCACTTTTCCTGTTCTCTGTGATGAAACCGGTACCAACATCTCCTTCTCCTCCCATGAGTTCCGTGTCAAGGGTAAATTCTCCAAAATCAATCCCTTTAGGGATGCTGGCAGAACTTAAGGGCCTGTCTGCCTAAATCTAGGTTGCAACAGAGCACAAGATGAGGTGCCTGGATTGCTCCAGGACACAGTGTTGTGCTCACAACAGATGCAGTCACTGTGGGAACTTGCAGGGTGATCACGATATGCTAAGACATGGTGACACCTAGGAGTTTAGATGGATCACTCTCAGGTACCTAAGCAAAATTTAAGCACCAGAGAGCTTTTAAACCACATCTGTAACATTAACTACAACATTCAGTAATGTGTTGTAAAGTACTTGAATAAGCTCTAGAAGAGTAGATTTGCATGTAGCAGATGTTGATGGAAAGCAGATTTGGACTGCAAGTATGCAGCCAGGGTGACTTTGCTGATGCAGTAAGAAGGAATTTAATCAGAAAAAGTCTGACCAAGTTGCACCAGGAGAGGTTTAGGTTGGATATTAGGAGGAATTTCTTTACTGAAAGGGTCATCAAGCACTGGAAGGGGTTGCCCAGGCCAGTGGTGGAGTCTCCATCCTGGGGGTGTTTAAAAGACGAGCAGATATTGTGCTTAGGGACATGGTCTAATGGTGGACTTAGGGCTGGTTTGATATTTGGGCTTGATGATCTTAAATGTCTTTTCCAATTAAAACCACTCTGTGATTCTAAGTGGAGGATGGATGTTCAGGAGGCAGAGATGAGCCAGTGCTCAAACGATGTTTGAGAGTCATGCTATAACTTTCCTAATTATGGAGGTTGTAACTAGCATCTCTGGCTGTAAGGATCGTCCAGCTCATAGTTCATTAACAGGTTTTGGTAATGTCCAGTGCACTAGGTGGCTCGTGGAGGGTTGCAGGAGCAACTCAGCCTTGGATCACTTTGAGGCCCTGTCTCTGCAAAGATGACCCATGGGGAGCTGTGTGGATTGCTCAGCCCTGAGTTGTCTGGTGAGCACAAAACTAAACAGAGCAGTGCTGCATCATTCAAAGAACTGAAACCTGAGTTGAGCCTTGAAATCCCCCAACAAATAACATGCCCTGAGTCCCAGTCAAACCACCATTCAGTTACCTAAAAGTAAGATAATGGTAAGCTGGAGGGTTTCCCTTTGGTTTCAATGAACCCAGACAATACAAAGATATGCAAAGGCAGAGAACTTGAAAGTGAACCTCACCTATGAATAAATAAAGATAAGGGGAAACACCTCTGAGTAGAAACACCCCAGGGGGTATAATCCACTCAGGCACACTCCTGCGGGCTGTTGCTTAAATCAGGGAATAAAACCTCTAAGATTTGGGCTGTAAATTTGAAGTAGATTCTCCAAACATGCAGTGGCAGGTAAGGAGACCCTTCCCCCTTGGTCAGGATGTTGGCCAAGGTAACTCAATGAGAGCCCTTAGCTGGAGGGGTGAATATTTGGCAGGCTTTAAGTTTGTAGTTGTGGGTAACTGACTAACATATGCGTAGTATTTTTTAATTGCTTGTGAGTTGTGATTTTGTATTCCAGGAATCACCTGTGAGTTGTAATAGTGAATTTTGTGAATTGCCTGTGGGCAGTAATAGTGAATTTTAGGAGTTGCCTGTGTGTTGTTGGGAGTTGCCTGTAGTGCATTTTGTGAATCTCTTGTGCTTGTATTAGTGCAGTCTTGCTTTTAAACTGCAACAGTGCATTTCTCCACTGTATCCATAAAACCTGCAACAGTGACGTATTGAATCTGCATGTGTCATTCAAATAAATTGTTTGTTTGAACCCGGCAGTCGAGTCTCTTTTTGCCACAGTGGCCATTTCTGAGTGCTTGTACCAAGCAGTTTAAAACATATGCTCACATCCATCTGAAACAGTTTAAACAAGAGAAAGAAGACAGAAAGACTTCCAGATCCCCCTGGGAAGGCGTGATTCAGCAACTCACAAACTCAGCCTTTTCTGTGGAGGAAGGATGCAGTTGTATCAGTGTGGCACTGCTGTCTGCCACCCTTTTTTTTGGAATACTGGTTCAAAACACTTGGTTGTTTCCAGGGAGGAAGTAAAAGGAGGTATTCTCTACAAAAACACACTCCTTGCTCTTGTACCTGGATACGATGCAGACTCCGATGCCGACTGTGAGTCATGTACTCCACACGTGTTGCAGTGCTCGGTAAGTGGGCAGTGAAGTACGATTGCTGGCGCGTTGACTCGTCGGCCTCGTGTGAGTGGGCAGTCAAATCCTGCATAAGCTGATTTTTTGGAGGCATTTCTCAAGGTATTTTGAAGTACAGCATACGGCATGGGCAATTATTTTGGTTTTGTTTGTGCTTGCTGTGGCTTCAGCTTTGGCCGAGGTCCCGCATTATTAGGTGTGACATATCCTACAAGTTTTATTTTCTGTCATTCCAGCTTTGACATGCTTGTCTGGAGAAGTTTCATCATCTGGTTCTCCATAAGCAGCTTCCATTTCTTTCTACATTCTAACAGAAATGAGGAAGTGACTGGAGCTGGAGAAAAAAGGTCCTCAGCTTCTTCCCGGTTTTCTCTGGACCACTGGCACAAGGCTCATGAGGAAGACAAAAAGTGGGCAACTTTCCGAGTTGTAAGAGAAAGACGGCCAAGCTGGACTGGACTGGAAGAGACGACTTCTCGGTGTTGCTTCTTGGACTTGGCATCTCCTGGATACACAGCCCTGCTCTGCTGCCATCTGTCGCTGCCACTGCTATCTCAGGTACCACCATGCCTGGTTTGGAGTGGAAGCTCCCCTGATGACTCAGGAGGGTGTTGTATTTAAAAGCTACTCACGACAAGTGTTTGTTTGGGTTTTTTTTAAAGCTTTTTCTTAATATAAAAATCAGGATCAGCTGCAACACCCCCTTCAAAAAAACCAAAAAACCCAAAACAAACCTGTATCAAACATGAAGATCACCACAAAAAGCAGACTAGCTGCACATACAGCAATCGGGACTGGGGGCACTAGGGTTGTGGAGGTGCACAGAGCATCCTTTTCTAGGGCTGCCTCTGCCAGTACCCCCCCGAGTCCCCTCC
>NW_010197479.1:0-302 GCF_000695765.1 Mesitornis unicolor | reverse complement strand
TCCCCCTCCTTTTTGTATCGCGGTGCAGGGACGGGGGAGACCCCACGGCCGGGTTTCTCTGGGGGGCACCGCGCTTTTTCAGGTGGGAGGATGCGAAGAGGCACTGGTGACCAAAACCCCTTTTCGTGGAGGGGGGCAGGCTCCTGCTGAGCCCTCCCGACGCCCCTACTTCCCCTCCGGGGTACGCTTAGGGTTCCCCTCCGGGGGCTACGCCACACAAAGGGGGCAGCGCCCCGTGGCCGCGGCGGGGCCGGGGGAGGCCGGAGGGCGGTGAGGCCAAGGGGCGTCCGGAACGCAACACC